>NC_092710.1:235644684-235761094 GCF_047496885.1 Scyliorhinus torazame
CTGTGGACCTGTACTCCTAGATCTCTTTGACTTTCAATACTCTTGAGGGTTCTACCATTCACTGTATATTCCCTACCTGCATTAGCCCTTCCAAAATGCATTACCTCACATTTGTCCAGGTTAAACTCCATCTGCCATCTCTCCGCCCAAGTCTCCAGACAATCTAAATCCTGCTGTATCCTCAGACAGTCCTCATCGCTATCCGCAATTCCACCAACCTTTGTGTCGTCTGCAAACTTACTAATCAGACCAGTTACATTTTCCTCCAAATCATTTATATATACTACAAAGAGCAAAGGTCCCAGCACTGATCCCTGTGGAACACCACTGGTCACAGCCCTCCAATTAGAAAAGCATCCCTCCATTGCTACCCTCTGCCTTCTATGGCCTAGCCAGTTCTGTATCCACCTTGCCAGTTCACCCCTGATCCCGTGTGACTTCACCTTTTGTACTAGTCTACCATGAGGGACCTTGTCAAAGGCCTTACTGAAGTCCATATAGACAACATCTACTGCCCTATCTGCATCAATCATCCTAGTGACCTCCTCGAAAAACTCTATCAAGTTAGTGAGACACGACCTCCCCTTCACAAAACCGTGCTGCCTCACACTAATACGTCCATTTGCTTCCAAATGGGAGTAGATCCTGTCTCGAAGAATTCTCTCCAGGGAGAGAAGCAGGGAGCAAGCTGTGCTGGATTTGGTCCTCGAAAATGAGGCAGGGAAGGTGGAGAACATCAGATAAGGGGAACAGTTGGGGAATAGTGAGCATAATATAATACGATTCAATATTAAGTTGGAAAAGGATAAAAATCAGTCACAGATTAAGATCCCAGACTAGAAAAGAGAAAACCTTAGGGGTCTAAAAGTGGAACTGGAGCAGGTTGATTGGAAATGCATTTTGGTGGATAAAGCAATGGATGAAAAATGGAAGACTTTCAAAGGAGAGATGAATAGGGTGCAAGCTAGGTACGTACCCAAGGAAATAAATACTGTGTATTCAAAGGTGGAGTACCCTGGATGACTAAGGATATTGCTGATAAAATGAGGAAGAAAAAGGAGGCCCATGATGCATGCCAGAATAATAATAGCAATAGAAATCAGGAAGAGTATCTCAAATGCAGAAGAGAGGCTAAGGTTGGAATAAGGAAAGCTAAGAGGAAGCATGAAGAAAGAATGGCAGGCTGTGCTAAAACAAACAGCAAAATATTCTTCAAACATATTAAAGGTAAAAGATTAGTGAACATAGAGTGGGGCCCATGAGGGACAAGCAGAGTAAACTGCTCACTGAAACGGAGAGTATGACAGTGGTACAAAATGAGTACTTTGCTTCTGTCTTTACCAAATTAGAAGATGTTGACAATGGCCCAGTTGAAAATGTGGTGTTGAGCAGCTGAACATTATATTGATAGATAAAGAAAAGGTACTAAAAAGGCTGGCAGTACTCCAGGTAGAGAAGTTGGATGGGATGCAATCTAGATTGCGGAGAGAGGTAAGGGAGCATATTGTCGAGCCATTGTCAGAAATTTTCCAGGCCTCTCGGAACACAGGAATAATCCTGTGGGACTGGAGGATTGCAAATATAATGCTGTTGTTTAAGAAAGGGGCAAAGGTTAACTTGTCAGCTTGACATCAATAGTGGGAAAACCGATGAACATAATACAGGATGAGATAAATATGCACTTGGAGAAAAATAAGTTAATCCTAGACAATGCTGTCAAGGACAGGTCATGTCTGACAAATTTTATTGATTTATTTGATGAGGTGACACATGCAGTGGATGAGGGTAGTGCCGTGGATGTTGTACATTTGGACTTTCAGGAAACATTTGCTAATAATCTTTATTGTCACAAGTAGGTTTACATTAACACTGCAATGAAGTTACTGTGAAAAGCCCTAGTCGCCACATTCCGCCGCCTGTTTGGGTACACTGAGGGAGAATTCAGAATGTCCAATTCACCGAACAAGCAGATCCTACGGTACTTGTGGGAGAAAACCGAAGCACCCAGATGAAATCCACGCAGACACGGGGAGAATATGCAGACTGAATACGGGGTCACAATTTCAAGATGGTCACCAAGAGAGCTAGGAGTGAAATGAGGAGAAATGTCTTTACTCAGAGAGTTGTTGGGATTTGGAAAGTGCTGCCTGGGAAAGTGGGAGGGGCAGATTCCATTGGAACTTTTGAAAGAGAGTTGGATACATATTTGAAAGTAATTAATTTAGAGGGCTGGAGGATGGGTCTAGGTGGATAGCTTGTTTGGGAACTGGTGCGGACACTATGGGCCAAATAACAAAACAAATAGACTTTTGAAATGCAGACAAACTGCATCCATAACCACTGATACTACTAAGAAATTACCTGATAGACAATAGGGACCATAGACTGAAAACTGAGCATTCATTGTAAATTCTATATCCACTATTTTACCTTGGAAAGAAAAGTGTGCTTTTCAAGAGGGATGTGGAGGGGATCACCACCACCGTGAAGAAACCAGGAGGAGAATGAAGATGGTTAGCAACAGCATGAAAAGAAAGGGAGGAGTGTGGAAGAGGTCAGGATCACTGTGAAGAGACTGGGAGCAGAGTGAAGCAGGTCAGCATCACTGTGAAGAGACTGGGAGCAGACTGCAGCAGGTCAGCATAACTGTGAAGAGACTGGGAGCAGAGTGAAGCAGTTCAGCATCACTGTGAAGAGACTGGGAGCAGAGTGAAGCAGTTCAGCATCACTGTGAAGAGACTGGGAGCAGAGTGAAGCAGTTCAGCATCACTGTGAAGAGACTGGAAGCAGAGTGAAGCAGGGCAGCATCACTGTGAAGAGACTGGGAGCAGAGTGAAGCAGTTCAGCATCACTGTGAAGAGACTGGGAGCAGAGTGAAGCAGTTCAACATCACTGTGAAGAGACTGGGAGCAGAGTGAAGCCTGTCAGCATTGCTGAGAAGAGAGTGGGAGAAGTCTGAAGCAGGTCAGCATCACTGTAAAGAGACCAGGAGGTGTGTGAAGTACGTCAGTATCACTGTGAAGTAGATCGGGAGGACTGTGAAGCAGGTTAGTATCACTGTAAAGTAGAGCGGGAGGAGTGTGAACTAGGTCAGTATCACTGTGAAGTAGACCAGGAGATGTCTTAAGCAGCTTAGCATCGCTGTGAAGTAAACCGGGAGGAGCGTGAAGCAGGTCAGTATCACTGTGAAGTAGACGGGGAGGAGTGTGAAGCAGGTCACTATCACTGTGAAGAGGCCGGGAGGAGTGTGACGCAGGTCAGTATCACTGTGAGGTGGACCGGGAGGAGTGTGAAGCAGTTCAACATCACTGTGAAGTAGACCAGGAGGAGTGTGACGCAGGTCAATATCATTGCGAAGTAGGCCGGGAGGAGTGTGAACCAGATCAGTATCACTGTGAACTAGACCAGGAGGAGTGTGAAGCAGTTCAACATCACTGTGAAGTTGACCGGGAGGAGTGTGACGCAGGTCTGTATCACTGTGAAGTTAGACAGGGAGGAGCGTGAACCAGTTCAGTATCACTGTGAAGTAGACCGGGTGGAGTGTGAACCAGTTCAGTATCACTGTGAAGTAGACCGGGAGGAGTGTGAAGCAGGTCAGTATTACTGTGAGGTAGACTGGGAGGAGTGTGAAGTAGTTCAACATCACTGTGAAGTAGACCAGGAGGAGAGTGACGCAGGTCAGCATCACTGTGAAGTAGACTGGAAGAAGTGTCACGCAGGTCAGTATCACTGTGAAGTAGACCGGGATGCGTGTGAAGCTGGTCAGTATCACTGTGAGGTAGACCGGGATGCGTGTGAAGCAGGTCAGTATCATTGTGAAGTAGACCGGGATGCGTGTGAAGCAGGTCAGCATCACTGTGAAGTAGACCGGGAGGTGTGTGAAGCAGGTCAGCATCACTGTGAAGTAGACCGGGAGGAGTGTGAAGCAGGTCAGCATCACTGTGAAGTAGACCGGGAGGAGTGTGAAGCAGGTCAACATCACTGTGAAGAGATCTGGAGGAGTGTGAAGCAGTTCAACATCACAGTTAAGAGACAGGGAGAAGTGTGAAGCAGGTCAGTATCACTGTGAAGAGATCTGGAGGAGTGTGAAGCAGTTCAACATCACAGTTAAGAGACAGGGAGAAGTGTGAAGCAGGTCAGTATCACTGTGAAGAGATCTGGAGGAGTGTGAAGCAGTTCAACATCACAGTTAAGAGACAGGGAGAAGTGTGAAGCAGGTCAGTATCACTGTTAGGTAGACTGGGAGGAGTGAGAAGCAGGTCACTATCACTGTGAAGAAAACGGGAGGTGTGTGAAGCAGGTCAGTATCACTGTGAGGTAGACTGGGAGGAATGTGAAGCAGGTCAGCATTACTGTGAAGTAGACCGGGAGGAGTGTGATGCAGGTCAGCATCATTGTGAAGTAGACTGGGAGGAGATCGGGAGGAGTGTGAAGCAGGTCACTATCACTGTGACGTAGACTGGGAGGAGTGTGAAGTAGACTGGGAGGAGTGTGAAGCAGGTCAGCATGACTGTGAAGTAGACCGGGAGGAGTGTGACACAGGTCAGTATCACTGTGAGGTAGACCGGGAGGAGTGTGAAGCAGTTCAACATCATTGTGAGGAGACAGGGAGGAGTGTGACGCAGGTCAGTATCACTGTGAAGTAGACCGGGAGGAGTGTGACGCAGGTCAGTATCACTGTGAAGTAGACCGGGTGGGGTGTGATGCAGGTCAGTATCACTGTGAAGTATACTGAGAGGAGTGTGAAGCAGGTTAACATCACTGTGAAGTAGACTGGGAGGAGTGTGAAACAGGTCAGCATCACTGTGAAGAGACCGGGAGGAGTGTGAAGCAGGTCGCTAACAGTGTGAAGTAGACTGTGAGGAGTTTGAAGTAGGTCAGCATTGCTGTGAAGTAGACCGGGAGGAGTGTGAAGCAGGTCAGTATCACTGTGAAGTAGTCTGAGAGGAGTGTGAAGCAGGTCAACATCACTGTGAAGAGATCGGGAGGAGTGTGAAGCAGTTCAACGTCACTGTGGGGTAGACCGGGAGGAGTGTGAAGCAGGTCAGTATCATTGTGAAGTGGACTGAGAGGAGTGTGAAGCAGGTCAACATCACTGTGAAGAGATCGGGAGGAGTGTGAAGCAGTTCAACGTCACTGTGGGGTAGACTGGGAGGAGTGTGAAGCAGGTCAGTATCATTGTGAAGTGGACTGAGAGGAGTGTGAAGCAGGTCAACATCACTGTGAAGAGATCGGGAGGAGTGTGAAGCAGTTCAACGTCACTGTGGGGTAGACCGGGAGGAGTGTGAAGCAGGTCAGTATCACTGTGAAGTAGACCGAGAGGAGTGTGACACAGGTCAGTATCGCTGTGAAGTAGACCGGGAGGAGTGCCAAGCAGTTCAACATCACTGTGAAGTTGACCGGGAGGAGTGTGACGCAGGTCAGTATCACTGTGAAGTTGACCGGGAGGAGTGTGACGCAGTTCAGTATCACTGTGAAGTAGACTGGGAGGAGTCTGAAGCAGGTCGATATCATTGTAAGTAGACTGGGAGGCGTGTGAAGCAGGTCAGCATCACTGTGAAGTAGGCCGGTTGGAGTGTGAAGCAATTGAACATCATTCTGAAGTATACCGGGAGGAGTATGAAGCAGGTCAGTATCAATGTGAAGTGGACTGGGAGGAGTGTGAAGCATGTCAGTATCACTGTGAAGAAGATCAGGAGGAGTGTGAAGCAGGTCAGCATTGCTGTGAAGTTGACCGGGAGCAGTGTGAAGCAGATCAGCATTGCTGTGAGGTAGACAGGGAGGAGTTTGAAACAGGTCAGTGTCACTGGCATGTGAGGGGACAAAAATCAAATTGTTACATTACCGAAAATCCTTGATTTGATTGTATTTGTCAAGTATTGCTGGTGCTTTTATTTTCTCCAAAGTTAGACTTGGTGAAAAACGCAAAAGAGCAAGAGTGGACTATGGCTTGAAGTGGCAGGGAGCAAGCTCTTTAAGCATTCTTGGCTGGTAGCCCAAAGTTCATTTCTCTGTTGAAACACTTGAGCCTCAGGGAATTCCACAGCCATTCCACGAATGGCGCTGGCTCCCTGATCTCTGATGTCAGTTGCATGATATGTATTTGCACAACATTAAGTGGTTTCAGGTGCTTGCAGTTTCTGCTTTTGTTACTTTTTGTCCTATAATGGAAGGGCATTTTTGTAACATATTGGAATGTTAAGAATGAATGACAGTTTTTGAGTATTTGTTACACATTCATATGTTATTATAACATTCTTTGATTCTATGCAGTGCAAAGTTGGTCAATGAATTTTAAAGTGGCTCATCTTAGTATTGGGGTCAGCAGGGGCCATAGAGGGTGGGTGGGGAAATACCTTGAAATGGGGGCTATGATATGCATAGGGGGTGGATGCATAGGTGTAGATTAGCATTGGAGCATGAGGGGTCATGGGGATGCGTGAAGGGGCATAACCTGGCATAGTGGGAATGAGGAGGGCCTTTTGAACTTACTTTCCTTAAGCTTTCTTCATGTAGACAATGATTCATGACACCTTTGAGATGCCGTGACCAACCATCCTTTAGAAAGCTGGCCAGACTCATGAAGTCTGTGCAATATGAAGGCATGGCGGCAGGTCAGGAATGCCTGAGTGCAGGCTTGTGATCTGAACCAGCCCACTCCTGGTGAAAATTGGAAAGCTGATTGGGTTTGGGAATTTCAGAATTGGCCGACATTTTTGAGGGGCTCCTGTATTATCCTGACTCACTGAAAATCGAGGCCAACATACGCAGTCAACCGTAATCATTTGCACAAACACCACATCATATTATGAATTATGAGGTTCAATTTATGTGTTGTTGGTGAGCTCATATGTAAAGTATTTATTGGGTAAAAAAAAAAATTGGATAAGGAAGGAAAAAAATAACTGCTCATTTTTTCTGTTGAGTGTAATTTCATCAGCAATTTTGTTGCCAGTCTTCCGAGTGTGTTGATATTGCAAAGTTGTGCATGACTTTTGGCCATTTAGCTGTTCCTGCTGCTCACAGTCAGTTGTAGCACCATATGCAGAACAACAGCATTCAGAAAAGGGCTGGTAGCAGCTTGTATTTTTAGCCAGGTCTTTGAAATAGATTCTAGCTGCCAGTTGAATTGATAATACTGTTGCTGATTTTTTCTGAATTACGTTTTGAAGGATGTCTTCAGTTGGGCTGAGGGTAATAGTACTGCAGTTGACTGTAGCAGATCTGGGCTAGAGAAGGACAAAGAACGTCCATGATACCCACATTCCAGACTGAGCAAGTGGAAAAACTGTGACACATGGATTTCAATGTCAGTAAATGTGAGGACATCCACTTTGGACCAAAAGAAGGATAGAACAGTGGTTTGCAAATGGTGAGAAACAAGGAACAAGATCAATAAAATGTCATAGTGACAGAACATAATAAAAAGAATAATGGAATGCTGGCCTTTATCTCTCATAGATTTGATTTCAAAGGGATAGAAGTCATGTTTCAACTGAAGCCTTGTGTTAGGCCAGACCAGGAGTACTGTAAACAGTTCTTCACATTGCACTTTATGAAGGATATATTGGTGTTGAAGAGCGGGCAACTTAAGAACAAAAGAACAAAGAAAAGTACAGCAGAGGAACAGGCCCTTCGGCCCTCCATGCTGCCCGTCTAAACTAAAATTTTTGACACTTCCTGGGTCCGTATCCCTCTATTCCCATCCTATTCATGTATTTGTCAAGATGCCCCTTAAATGTCACTATCGTCCCTGATTCCACCACCTCCTCCGGCAGCGGGTTCCAGGCACCCACTACCCTCTGTGGAAAAAAACTTGCCTCGCACATCTCCTCTAAACCTTGCCCCTCGCACCTTAAACCTATGCCCCCTAGTAATTGACCCCTCTACCCTGGGAAAAAGCCTCTGACTATCCACTCTGTCTATGCCCCTCATAATTTTGTAGACCTCTATCAGGTCGCACCTCAACCTCCGTCGTTCCAGTGAGAACAAATCGAGTTCAATCGCTCCTCAGAGCTAATGCCCTCCATACCAGGCAACATTCTGGTAAATCTCTTCTGCACCCTCTCTAAAGCCTCCAAAGCATTTATATATACTACGAACAGCAAAGGTCACAGCACTAATCCCTGCGGAACACCACTAGTCATAGCCCTCCAATTAGAAAAGCACCCTTCCATTGCTAGTCTCTGCCTTCTGTGACCTAGCCAGTTCTGTATCCACCTTGCCAGCTCACCCCTGATCCTGTGTGACTTCACCTTTTGTACCAGCCTGCCATGAGGGACCTTGTCAAAGGCCTTACTGAAGTCCATATAGACAACATCCACTGCCCTACCTGCATCAATCATCTTTGTGACCTCTTCCAAAAACTCTATCAAGTTAGTGAGACACGACCGCCCCTTCACAAATGCATGCTGCCTCTCGCTAATACGTCCATTTGTTTCCAAATGGGAGTAGATCCTGTCTCGAAGAATTCTCTCCAGTAATTTCCTTACCACTGACGTAAGGCTCACCGGCCTGTAGGTCCCTGGATTATCCTTGCTACCCTTCTTAAACAAGGGAACAACATTGGCTATTCTCCAGTCCTCCGGGACATCACCTGAAGACAGTGAGGATGCAAAGATTTCTGTCAAGGCCTCAGAAATTTCCTCTCTAGCCTCCTTCAGTATTCTGGGGTAGATCCCATCAGGCCCTGGGGACTCATCTACCTTAATATTTTTCAAGACACCCAACACCTCGTCATTTTGGATCTCAATGTGACCCAGGCTATCTACACGCCCTTCTCTAGACTCAACATCCACCAATTCCTTCTCTTTGGTGAATACTGATGCAAAGTATTCATTTAGTACCTCGCCCATTTCCTCTGGCTCCACACACAAATTCCGTTGCCTATCCTTCAGTGGGCCAATCCTTTCCCTGGCTACCCTCTTGCTTTTTATGTACATGTAGAAAGCCTTGGGATTTTCTTTAACCCTATTTTCGTGACCCCTTGTAGCCCTCCTGACTCCTTGCTTAAGTTCCTTCCTACTTTCCTTATATTCCACACAGGCTTTGACTGTTCCCAGCCTTCTAGCCCTGACAAATGCCTCGTTTTTCTTTTTGATGAGGCCTACAATATCTTGCATTATCCAAGGTTCCCGAAATTTGCCGAATTTATCCTTCTTCCGCACAGGAACATGCCGGTCCTGAGTTCCTTTCAACTGACATTTGAAAGCCTCCCACATGTAAGATGTTGATTTACCCTCAAACATCCGCCCCCAATCTATGTTCTTCAGTTCCCGCCTGATATTATAATAATTAGCCTTCCCCCAATTTAGCACATTCACCCGAGGACCACTCTTATCCTTGTCCACCAGCACTTTAAAACTTACTGAATTGTGGTCACTGTTCCCGAAATGCTCCCCTACTGAAACTTCTACCACCAGGCCGGGCTCATTCCCCAATACCAGGTCCAGTATAGACCCTTCCCTAGTTGGACTATCTACATATTGTTTTAAGAAGCCCTCCTGGATGCTCCTTACAAACTCTGCCCCGAGCACTAAGTGAGTCCCAGTCAATACAGTGGAAGTTGAAGTCTCCCACCACAACAACCCTGTTGTTTTTACTCGTTTCAAAAATCTGTCTACCTATCTGCTCCTCTATCTCCCGCTGGCTGTTGGGAGGCCTGTAGTAAACCCCCAACATTGTGACTGCACCCTTCTTATTCCTGATCTCTACCCATATAGCCTCGCTGTCCTCTGAGGTGTCCTCCCGTAGTACAGCTGTGATATTCTCCCTAACCAGTAGCGCAAATCCGCCACCCCTTTTACATCCCCCTCTATCCCGCCTGAAACATCTAAATCCTGGAACGTTTAGCTGCCAATCCTGCCCTTCCCTCAACCAGGTCTCAGTAATAGCAACAAGATCATAGTTCCAAGTACTAATCCAAGCTCTAAGTTCATCTGCCTTACCCGTAATACTTCTTGCATTAAAACATATGTACTTCAGGCCACCAGACCCGCTGTTTTCAGCGACATCTCCCTGTCTGCTCTTCCTCAGAGCCATACTGGTCCTATTCCCTAGTTCTCCCTCAATGCTTTCACCTTCTGACCTATTGCTCCCGTGCCCACCCCCTTGCCATATTAGTTTAAACCCTCCCGTGTGACACCAGCAAACCTCGCGGCCAGGATATTTATGCCTCTCCAGTTTAGATGCAACCCGCCCTTCTTATAGCGGTCACACCTGCCCCGGAAGAACACCCAGTGGTCCAGATAACAGAAACCCTCCCTCCTACACCAGCTGTTTAGCCACATGTTTAGATGCTCTATCTTCTGGTTTCCAGCCTCACTGGCACGTGGCACAGGGAGTAATCCCGAGATTACAACCCTAGAGGTCCTGTCTTTTAACTTTCTGCCTAGCTCCCTGAACTCCTGCTGCAGGACCTCATGTTCCTTCCTGCCTATGTCGTTAGTACCAATATGTACAACAACCTCTGCCTGTTTGCCCTCCCCCTTCAGGATGCCCGCTACGCATTCTGAGACATCCTGGACGCTGGCACCAGGGAGGCAACATATCATAGAACATAGAACATAGAACAATACAGCGCAGTACAGGCCCTTCGGCCCACGATGTTGCACCGAAACAAAAGCCATCCAACCTACACTATGCCATTATCATCCATATGTTTATCCAATAAACTTTTAAATGCCCTCAATGTTGGCGAGTTCACTACTGTAGCAGGTAGGGCATTCCACGGCCTCACTACTCTTTGCGTGAAGAACCTACCTCTGACCTCTGTCCTATATCTATTACCCCTCAGTTTAAAGTTATGTCCCCTCGTGCCAGCCATATCCATCCGCGGGAGAAGGCTCTCACTGTCCACCCTATCCAACCCACTGATCATTTTGTATGCCTCTATTAAGTCTCCTCTTAACCTTCTTCTCTCCAACGAAAACAACCTCAAGTCCATCAGCCTTTCCTCGTAAGATTTTCCCTCCATACCAGGCAACATCCTGGTAAATCTCCTCTGCACCCGCTCCAAAGCCTCCACGTCCTTCCTATAATGCGGTGACCAGAACTGCACGCAATACTCCAAATGCGGCCGTACCAGAGTTCTGTACAGCTGCAACATGACCTCCCGACTCCGGAACTCAATCCCTCTACCAATAAAGGCCAACACTCCATAGGCCTTCTTCACAACCCTATCAACCTGGGTGGCAACTTTCAGGGATCTATGTACATGGACACCTAGATCCCTCTGCTCATCCACACTTTCAAGAACTTTACCATTAGCCAAATATTCCGCATTCCTGTTATTCCTTCCAAAGTGAATCACCTCACACTTCTCTACATTAAACTCCATTTGCCACCTCTCGGCCCAGCTCTGCAGCTTATCTATATCCCTCTGTAATCTGCTACATCCTTCCACACTATCGACAACACCACCGACTTTAGTATCGTCTGCAAATTTACTCACCCACCCTTCTGCGCCTTCCTCTAGGTCATTGATAAAAATGACAAACAGCAACGGCCCCAGAACAGATCCTTGTGGTACTCCACTTGTGACTGTACTCCATTCTGAACATTTCCCATCAACCACCACCCTCTGTCTTCTTTCAGCTAGCCAATTTCTGATCCACATCTCTAAATCACCCTCAATCCCCAGCCTCCGTATTTTTTGCAATAGCCTACCGTGGGGAACCTTATCAAACGCTTTGCTGAAATCCATATACACCACATCAACTGCTCTACCCTCGTCTACCTGTTCAGTCACCTTCTCAAAGAACTCAATAAGGTTTGTGAGGCATGACCTACCCTTCACAAAGCCATGCTGACTATCCCTGATCATATTATTCCTATCTAGATGATTATAAATCTTGTCTCTTATAATCCCCTCCAAGACTTTACCCACTACAGACGTGAGGCTCACCGGCCTATAGTTGCCGGGGTTGTCTCTGCTCCCCTTTTTGAACAAAGGGACCACATTTGCTGTCCTCCAGTCCTCTGGCACTATTCCTGTAGCCAATGATGACATAAAAATCAAAGCCAAAGGTCCAGCAATCTCTTCCCTGGCCTCCCATAGAATCCTAGGATAAATCCCATCAGGTCCCGGGGACTTATCTATTTTCAGCCTGTCCAGAATTGCCAACACCTCTTCCCTACGTACCTCAATGCCATCTATTCTATTAGCCTGGGGCTCAGCATTCTCATCCACAACATTATCTTTTTCCTGAGTGAATACTGACGAAAAATATTCATTTAGTATCTCGCCTATCTCTTCAGACTCCACACACAATTTCCCATCCCTGTCCTTGACTGGTCCTACTCTTTCCCTAGTCATTCGCTTATTCCTGACATACCTATAGAAAGCTTTTGGGTTTTCCTTGATCCTTCCTGCCAAATACTTCTCATGTCCCCTCCTTGCTCGTCTTAGCTCTCTCTTTAGATCCTTCCTCGCTACCTTGTAACTATCCATCGCCCCAACCGAAACTTCACACTTCATCTTCACATAGGCCTCCTTCTTCCTCTTAACAAGAGATTCCACTTCCTTGGTAAACCACGGTTCCCTCGCTCGACGCCTTCCTCCCTGTCTGACCGGTACATACTTATCAAGAACACGCAGTAGCTGATCCTTGAACAAGCCCCACTTATCCAGTGTGCCCAACACTTGCAGCCTACTTCTCCACCTTATCCCCCCCAAGTCACGTCTAATGGCATCATAATTGCCCTTCCCCCAGCTATAACTCTTGCCCTGCGGTGTATACTTATCCCTTTCCATCATTAACGTAAACGTCACCGAATTGTGGTCACTGTCCCCAAAGTGCTCTCCTACCTCCAAATCCAACACCTGGCCTGGTTCATTACCCAAAACCAAATCCAACGTGGCCTCGCCTCTTGTTGGCCTGTCAACATATTGTTTCAGGAAACCCTCCTGCACACACTGTACAAAAAACGACCCATCTATTGTACTCGAACTATATCTTTTCCAGTCAATATTTGGAAAGTTAAAGTCTCCAATAATAACTACCCTGTTACTTTCGCTCATATCCAGAATCATCTTCGCCATCCTTTCCTCTACATCCCAAGAACTATTAGGAGGCCTATAAAAAACTCCCAACAGGGTGACCTCTCCTTTCCTGTTTCTAACTTCAGCCCATACTACCTCGGAAGAAGAGTCCCCATCTAGCATCCTCTCCGCCACCGTAATACTGCTCTTGACTAGCAGCGCCACACCTCCCCCTCTTTTGCCTCCTTCTCTGAGCTACTAAAATATCATCCTGAAGAACAAAGAACAAAGAAAATTACAGCACAGGGACAGGCCCGTCGGCCCTCCCAGCCTGCGCCGATCCAGATCCTTTATCTAAACCTGTCTTCTATTTTCAAAGGATCTACTTCCCTCTGTTCCCCGTCCGTTCATATATCTGTCTAGATGCATCTTAAATGATGCTATCGTGCCTGCCTCTACCACCTCCGCTGGCAAAGCATTCCAGGCACCCACCACCCTCTGCGTAAAACACTTTCCACGTACGTCTCCCTTAAACTTTCCCCCTCTCACCTTGAAATCGTGACCCCTTGTAATTGACACCCCCACTCTTGGAAAAAGCTTGTTGCTATCCACCCCGACCATACCTCTCATAATTTTGTAGACCTCAATCAGGTCCCCCCTCAACCTCCATCTTTCCAACTAAAACAATCCTAATCTACTCAACCTTTCTTCACAGCTAGCACCCTCCATACCAGGCAACATCCTGGTGAACCTCCTCTGCACCCTCTCAAAAGCATCCACATCTTCTGGTAATGTGGCGACCAGAACTGCACGCAGTATTCCAAATGTGGCCTAACCAAAGTCCTATACCACTGTAACATGACCTGCCGAATCTTGTACTCAATACCCTACCCGATGAAGGCAAGCATGCTGTATGCCTTCTTGACTGCTCTATCGACCTGCATTGCCACCTTCAGGGTACAATGGACCTGAACTCCCAGATCTCTCTGTACATCAATTTTCCCCAGGACTCTTCCATTGACCGTATAGTCGGCTCTTGAATTAGATCTTCCAAAATGCATCACCTCCCATTTGCCTGGATTGAACTCCATATGCCATTTCTCCGCCCAACTCTCCAATCTATTTATATTTTGCTGTATTCTCTGACAGTCCTCCTCGCTATCTGCAACTCCACCAATCTTATTATCATCTGCAAACTTGCTAATCAGACCACCTATACCTTCGTCCAGATCATTCATGTATATCACAAACAACAGTGGTCCGAGCACGGATCCCTGTGGAACACCACTAGTCACCTTTCTCCATTTTGAGACACAACCTTCCACCACTACTCTCTGTCTCCTGTTGCCCAGCCAGTTCTTTATCCATCTAGCTAGTACACCCTGAACCCCAGCCGACTTCACCTTTTCCATCAACCTGCCATGGGGAACTTTATCAAACGCCTTACTGAAGTCCATGTATATGACATCTACAGCCCTTCCCACATCAATTCACTTTGTCACTTCCTCAAAGAATTCTATTAGGTTTGTAAGACATGACCTTCCCTGCACAAAACCTTGCTGCCTATCACTGATAAGTCTATTTTCTTCCAAATGTGAATAGATCCTATCCCACAGTATCTTCTCAGTCTCATTCATGTCCACAGAAGTGCCTATCTGTGCCCCTGACTATAGAGTCCCCTATGACTATTGCTCTTCTGCGCTTTGACCCGCCCTGCTGAACATCAGAGCCAGCCGTGGTGCCACTGCTCTGGCTGCTGCTGTTTTCCCCTGATAGGCTATCCCCCCCCGACAGCATCCAAAAGGGCATACCTGTTCGAGAGGGGGACAACCGCAGGGGATTCCTGCACTGACTGCCTGCCCCTTCTGGTGGTCACCCATTTCTCTGCCTGCACCTTGGGTGTGACCACATTTATATAACTGCCATCTATGACGCTTTCTGCCACCTGCATGCTCCTAAGTGCATCCAACTGCTGCTCCAACTGAACCATGCGCTCTGTGAGGAGCTCTAGGAGGGTGCACTTTCTGCAGATGAAGCCATCCGGGGTGCTGGAAGCCTCCCGGACCTGCCACATCTCACAGTCAAAGCACTGCACCCCTCTAATTGACATTGTGTTAATTAATTAGTAAATTTAATTTAATTTTTTTTAAAAATGTTACTGTTAACTGTATGTTTCCTAGCACTAGATTTCTACTATAAATGTGAAAGCTAAATACAGTACTCTCTGATCGCTGGCTTAGATACCTCTCTAAATTATAAATTAGTAATTAAGTAATTATGTTTAATTAGTTTAACAATGCTTAATTTTTAAATTTAGTGTAGATTCCCAACCAGCCAATCAGGTCACAGCTTTACTGTGATGTCACTTCAGTTTTCCCCCCCACACAATTTGAAAAGGTAATAAAAATAGAAATCACTTACCTTCCAAGGATGCTCTCTGGTTCTCTCCCTGAAGAAAGAGAACAAAACGGTAGGGAAAAAGCACCGTCTCCACTCTGCACCGAATTGCCTCACTGCACCAAATTACCAAGTTCCAATTCCCATTCTGGATATGTCTCACTCAGGCTGTGTCCCCTTGACCTGTGCAAAGCTTAATTTACCAAGATGACACCTGGATCATACTCTTCGTGTCGGCTCAGGAAAAACAAATTTGAATAGTTTTAAAAATTTGTTTGGGGATGTGGGCGTCACTGGTTAGTGCAGCATTTATTCCCTTCAGAAGTTGCCTTGATTCGTTGCAGTCCTTGCGATGTAGGTACACCCACAGTGCTGTTAGGGAAGGAGTTCCAGGCTGTTGTCCCAGTGAAAGTACGGCAATATATTTCCAAGTCAAGGTGGTGAGTGACTTGTAGTGGAACCTCCAGGGGCTGGTTTAGCACAGTGGGCTAAACAGCTGGCTTGTAATGCAGAACAATGCCAGTAGCGTGGGTTCAATTCCCGTACCGGCCTCCCCGAACAGGCGCTGGAATGTGGTGACTAGGGGCTTTTCACAGTAACTTCATTGAAGCCTACTTGTGACAATAAGTGATTATTATTATTATTAGGTGGTGGAATTCCCAGGTATCTGCTGCTCTTGTCCTTCTAGATGATGGCGGTTGTGAGTTTGGAAGACGCTGTCTAAGGAACATGGCTGCCACTGTTCGTCAGTGGTGGAGGGTTTGAATGTTTGTGGAAGGGGAAGCAAACAAGCGGGTTACTTCTAATTGGCTGGGTTGGATTTGTCCTGTACAAGACACACCTGGCCAATTTTCCACATTGCCGGGTAGATGCCAGTGTTGTAGCTGTACTGGACCAATTTGGCTAGGGGTACGGCCAGTTCTGGAGAACAAGTCTTCCGTACTATTGCCGGGATATTGTCGGGGCCCACAGGCTTTGCAGTATCCAGTGCTTTCAGCTGTTTCTTGATATCACTTGGAGTGAATCGTATTGGCTGAAGACTCACGTCTGTGATGCTGGGGACCTCTGGAGGAGACCGAGACAGATCATCCACTCGGTACTTCTGGCTGAAGATTGTTGAGAATGCCTCAGCATTGTCTTTTGCACATTTGTGCTGCCGCCTCCATCATTGAGGATGGGGATATTTGTGGAGCCTCCTCCTCCGGTGAATTGTTTAATTGTCCACCACCATTCAAGGCTGGATGTGGCAGGACTACAGAGTTTAGATCTGATGCATTCGTTGCGGAATCTTTAGCTTCACCTATTACTTGCTGCTTATGCTGTTTGGCACACAAGTACTCCTGTGTTGTAGCTTCATCAGATTGACACCTCATTTTTTGGTATGCCTGGTGTTGCTCCTGGCATGCTCTCCTGCCCTCTTTATTGAACCAGGGTTGATCCCCTGGCTTGGTGTTATTGGTAGAGTTGGGGATATACCGAGCCACGAGGTTGCAGATTGTGGTTGAATACAATTCTGCTGCTGCTGATGGGCCACAGTGCTTCATTGATGTCCAGTCTTGAGTTGCTAGATCTGTTTTAAGTCTATCCCATTTAGCATGGCGGTAGTGCCACACAACATGATGGAGGGTGTTCTCAATGTGAAGACGGGACTTTGTCTCCACAAGGGCAGTGCGGTGGTCACTTCTACTGATACTGTCAAGGACGGTGCCTCTGCAGCAGGCAGATTGGTGAGGATGAGGTCAAGTATGTTTTCCCCTTTTGTTGGTTCCCTCACCACCTGCTGCAGTCCCAGTCTAGCAGCTATGTCCCTTAGGACCCGGCCTGCTCGGTCTGTGGTGGTACTACAATGTCACTCTTGGTGATGGACATTGAGTCCCCCACCCAGAGCACATTCAGCGCCTTTGCAAATCTCAGTGCTTCCTCCAAGTGGTGTTCAACATGGAGGAGCACTTATTCATCAGCTGATGGTGACCAGTACGTCATAATCAACAGGAGGATTCCTTGCCCATGTTTGCCTTGGAATCGAAAGCACGCATTTAAATACTTCGTAAATGTTATGAGGGTCTCTGCCTCCACCGCCCTTTCAGGCAGCGAGTTCTAAACTCCTACCACCCTCTGGGTAAAATAGTTTTTTCTCCTATCTCCTCTAAACTTCCTTTCCCTTACCTTAAATCTATGCCCCCTGGTCATTGACCCCTCCACCAAGGGTAAAAGGTTATCCCTGTATACTCTATCTATGCCCCTCATAGGTTTATACATCTCAATCATGTCCCTCCTCAATCTCCTCTGCTCCAAGGAAAACAATCCAAGTCTATCCAATCTCTCATCATAACTAAAACTCTCCAGCCCAGGCAACGTAATGGTAAAATTCCTCTGCGCCCTTTCCAGTGCAATCACATCCCTCCTATAATGTGGATTCCAGAACTGCACACTAGCTGTGGCCTGACCAATGTTTTATACAGTTCCAACATAACCTCCCTGTTCTTAAACTCTATGCCTCTGCTAATAAAGGCAGGTATACTATTTGCCTTCTTAACCACTCTGTCCACCTGTTGAAAAAATGAAATGAAAATCGCTTATTGTCACAAGTCGGCTTCAATGAAGTTACTGTGAAAAGCCCCTAGTCGCCACATTACAGCGCCTGTTCGGGGAGACTGGTACGGGAATTGAACCGTGCTGCTGGCCTGCCTTGGTCTGCTTTAAAAGCCAGCGATTTAGCCCAATGTGCTAAACCAGCCCCTCTGCCACCAGTTCTGCCACCTTAAGGGACCGGTGTACATGCACACCAAGGACACTCTGATCCTTGGTGCTTTCCAGGGTCTTGACAGTTATCATGTATTCCCTTGCTTTGTTTTCCTGCCCAGGTGCATCACCTCACACTTAAATGGATTTAATTCCATTTGCCACTGATCAGTCCATCTGACTAGCCCATCCTCTTGCAATCGAAGCCTATTCTCCTCACTATTTATCACCCTACCAATGTTCCTATCATCAGCAAACTTACTGATCAACCCTCCTACATAAACTTATTGATCAACTCTCCTACATTCATATCTAAATAATTTAACAAACCACAAACAGTAAGGGCCCCAACACTGATCCCTACAGGACCCCACTGGACACAGGCTTCCAGTCAGAAAAACACCCCATGACCATCACTCTCTGCTTCCTGCCACTCAGCCAATTTTGGATCCAATTTGCCAAATTTCCTTGGATCCCATCGGATCTTAGTTTCGGTATCAGTCTCCCATGTGGGACCTTATCAAAAGCCTTGATGAAGTCCAAGTAGACTACGTCAAATGCATTTCATTCATCTACACACCTGATCACTGGTGCAAGCATGGTAGTGCAGTGGTTAGCACTGCTGCCTGGCGGTGCCGTGGACCCGGGCTCGACCCTGGCCCCAGGTCACTGTCCGTGTGGAGTTTGCACATTCTCCCTGTGTCTGGGGTCTCACCACCACAACACAAAGATGTGCAGGGTAGGTGCGTTGGCCACACTAAATTGCCCCTTAATTAGAAAAATTTAAAAAAATAAAAATAAATACTCACCTGGTCACGTCTTCAAAAAATGCCATCAGGTTGATCAAATGTGACTTCCCCATCACAAAACCATGCTGACCATTCTTGATTAATCCCTGTCTCTCCAACTGCAGATAAATTCTGTTCCTCAGAATTGCTTCCAAGAGTCAGTGGGTCAATGGGCCCGACTCCATCTCGCATCCACCCCCTCCGCAGAGTGTAAATCACACATTACAGGATCCTTTAAACTGACCTGTGCCTGCTGAGTCAGGAAATATTCTGACTCAAGCTTTCTTCTTCAGTAGGAAAGTTTTGGCTCACGTTGCCAACAGTTCAGAACTCCCTCAGTACTATATTAGAATGTTAGCCAACGTTTTGTAGGTTAAACCTCTGGGACAGGCTGTGAACCGCAACCGTCTGACTCAGCGGCAAGAGTGCGACCTGTGAGCCAAAGTTGGGAGTCGATCAAGCTCTTGGTCCCATATAAATTAACTGAAATAGTCAAGAAGAAAATACCCTTGGGTTCTGTAAATAGTTTATTATCTACCTGTAGCTGTGTAACAGGAATCATTCGTTAATGCATGATTAATCATTTTCTTTAGGGAGCTCTTACTAAGAACACAGTATGCCAAATGTCTGGAATTAAATTCCATTTTAAGCAAAAAAACCTTCCATTTATGATGAGCATATTAGTTCTTGGTCTGCATTGTGTTATGATAATGTCTGCATTGTAAAAGGAATATTTTGGTAAAAGGCTTGCAGAATTCTTGCTTTCTAAAATATAAATAAACCATCAAGGGGAGATATTTGTCTTTCCCATTTCGGTGGGAATCTGCTGGCTCAGACACTAGTTTTTTATGGAACCTACTTGATTTTCAACCATTGACTTCAATTGAATGAAAATGAGCAAGTTCTACCTCCCATCCAAAAATCTATCCAACCCCGAACAGGCGCCAGAATGTGGCGACTAGGGACTTTTCACAGTAACTTCATTGAAGCCTACTTGTGACAATAAGCGATTTTTATTCATTTTCATTTCATTCATTTCATTTCATCTCATCCATCCAACTAAATTAATGCCAGCCAAGGCTGTAAGGGCTTTTAGTGCCTGCACTGATCCCTATCACATTGAAATTAGAACCCAGTCATTAAATGTTCACTTTAGGATATTACTGTAACACTTAATATGGCAGTCTGAAATTCCACCCTTTGTAATATTAGTGAAAGTGTTAACCAGCTTAAATTATTAAAATCAAAGCGAGGAGACATAAGAAAGACATTCTTACAGTATATCGCCTACCATAATTTCACTACATTAAAACCATGCCACCAATAGTGGTTTTCATTTACAAGTCAGGTGCAGGAGGCCTGATGGAAGCAGGGGTTCTGGCGGGACTAAGGAATACTGGATCTCCACTGAAAAACTCGCTTGCTACCACTTCCCAAAGGGGCCTCTTTCAGACAGAGTTTCCTCATATGCCCACGATTTCAGAGTGTGACTAGGCCAAGGGGAAAATATTTCATGTCTTTATCTGCTAACTACCTAGTAAGCTGGATGAATCCAGCATAGTGCTATCCATGTCTTACAAATAGTTTATCCTTATTTACTTAAGCTTTAATTTGGAACACCCCAATGGGTCTTCATTTCGTTTGCTCCGAGGAGAATAATCCAAGCTTTTCTAGTCTTTCCATATTGTCACATGGATCTCCTTGGGTAGAAGATTCAATGTCCTGTACCACATTTCCTCTTCAGTTCATCCTTTGTCATCCATGAGAATTTTGAATTTTCTACTTTGAGAATAATTCTATAAATCTCCTGATTATAACCCAAAATCAGGAACTTGCAGCAGGATACACCCAAGCATGTTTCTTCCTGTACTCCATCCAACCTATCCAATCATATTAGTTTAATATTAGAGCCAGCAGTGCTTGCAATTAATTTGGAGGTAACTTCCATGTCTCCACCTCTCAAACACTTTGTCTCAAAAGATAACAAATGCTCTTCAATGGATTAAGTCTGAGGCCTGAATTTTTAGGATGGTCAGATAGTCAGCATCATATGAATCCCGCTGACTCCAGCAGCCCTGATGATGCCATATCATCCATTGACGAGCATTGATTGTCGTAAGGTGTGATCTCCGCCCCTCACTCGGGAGAAAGCCCCACATTGGACAGTTGCCAGACATTCATATTTCCTCTTACAGAGTCCTGGAACTGGAGGAGAAGGAAAGTGGCAGGGATCCCAGGGCAGGGAGGCAGGGAACACACTAGGGGGCAATCAGATCAAAGGGAATAGGCTATGGGGATGGAATTACGGAGGTCACCAGACTTTTAAGAGAGGGTGCTACCAGTCAAGAAGGGCTTCTGAGTTGGCTGCACCCCCTCCCACCCACTTCCTGCCTGAGATCCAATTGTCTTTATTTATGCATTTCCAACCTTGAGCTGTCATCTGACCACCAGCGTTCAAATTGAGGCTTGGTGGAAAAGACCCTTAAATGGCCATTAATTGGCCATTTAAGAGCCTCAGTTGAGGCAAGGGCTGCTTTCCTATCCCAGGCACTGCCTGTCCCAGCGTAAAATCACTGTCAGGTCAGGGCAGGCAGGGACCCGGAGGGAGTCCCGTCCATGCAATTTCACACTCCCTCTGCCACCTATGGGATGACCATAAAATTCTGGCCCAGGCCTTTGAAATGCAAAATCTTAAATCCCACATAATAATCTTTATTATTGTCACAAGTAGGCTTACGTTAATACTGCAATGAAGTTACTGTGAAAATCCGGTGCCTGTTCAGGTACACTGAGGGAGAATTCAGAATGTCCAAATTACCTAACACCACGGGCTGGATTCTCCGCCGATGGGATGCTCTGTTTTGCTGGCAGCCCGGGGGTCTCCCGACGGTGGGGGCTGCCCCACAATGGGAAACCCCATTGACCGGCCGGCGTAATGGAGCATCCTGCCGGTGTGCTGAACCAGAAATCTGGTAAAGCGGGATGGAGAATCCAACCCCACGTCTTTCGGGACTTGTGGGAGGAAAGCGAAGCACCCGGAAACGAAACCCATGCAGACACGGGGAGAACGTGCAGACTCCGCACAGATAGTGACCCAAGCCCGGAATCGACCCTGGCACTGTGAAGCAACAGTGCTAACCACTGTGCCGCCGTGCCGCCCTGTATCCACCATCATCACTATGGTGTGACATTTCATGCCACTTAACGTTTCTCAGTTCTTAAACTCTTGGATCTCTTACTATGCCAATGCAATCCCTGTGGTTCAAAAAGCCATAGCCCCTGTTTTTTTCTTTTTTAAAAATTCATTAATTCATTTGTTGCCCATCCCTAATTGCCTTTGAGAAGTTGGTGGTGACCAAATCAGAGAGTCCATTGTAGTTTTCTACTTGAGAGCCCAAGGGCTAATCTGCCGATGCATAATTTCATTCTGTTACCATGGGGAAAACATCTATCCAAATTAACAAATATAATTTTATAATGCCTAAAATATTTGCCTTCAGCAATGCATGGGTTGTTGGCTAGAAAGCAGAAAAATACCAAAGGTTGCTTGTGGAAAGAGGAACTTTCAAAGAAAGACAAATCCACACAGCATCAGTCAAGGTCAGCTTGTGTCATACAGCTGTTTGCACTGCAGGTGTGGAGCTGAGGATCTTTGACCCCAATAAAGAATACACTTAGTTTATCCTCAATTTAGGCTGCAAAATCCACTGCATTGATTTTGGTTATCCCTGATTCAAATTCAAAATGAACTGTCCTAGTTCAGTTGGATTAATCTTTTCTACTCAGCATTCTGTTTCGTCTTTGCCTATTCTTAGTCTTATTGCTAAATCGGTTAAGCAAAACCATGACAGTGCCTTCCAGTTAACCAGATAGGAAATGAGAGCCCTACACATCTACGCCTGTCGATTGCACAGAAGCTATTTGCTGCTTATATCATTCTCGCACAGATTTTCTCATTTTTCCTTGTATCCTTATGACATTGTGGATTATATTGTACCAGAATAAAACTACTGTAAAATGAAAGACATGATACTGTCACCTGAATCACACACTGTTTAAACCTCTGAGTTTATGTCTTCATCAGCTCTAATACAATTTTCTTGGTAACTACATAATAATCCCACGTACAGTAAATCAAAAATGCCCAATAATTAAAAAAAACTTCATAGATGAATAGCAAATAGCCTGTAGATAGCGTTAGGATCAATTTCTTCCTCAGTGTTCTTTGGATTCTCTACAACCATCTACTGTCTATTTAGGACAGCATCAGCACTGACTGGATTACTGCTATTTTATAACTCACTCTCAGCTGTCTGGTTTGTGAATAATGTAACACTTGGGTGGGGAATGGCAGCATGTGAATTCATCATGCACATGCTTCACTTTTACTCATAGAGAAATCAGTAACATTCTCAAGCCAAAATAAAGAACTGTTATTGCTTCATTCATTCAAGCTTTGCCCAAAGGCAGATCCTTGGCTCATTGTCCGCCGATGCTTCATCCTGAGCTGTTTTCCTGGCAGTTTTAGTTAGTGGTAGGTTGCCATTGCTTTCTACTGTCTGGCATCAGGAAAGGGGGCTGTCATAACCTGCACGTGTCCTACAAGGTGGCAATGAATAAATTCCCTGTGAGATTCGGCGAATAACGAGCTATCCCGTTAAAGGGGGAGGGAACCCTAAACTATGTATGGTTATCTTCTGTATAAAGTTTCCGTACCCGGCTGGGATCTTTCTTGCTGTTTAAATTTTTTTCTTTAAAAAAAAATTTAGAGTACCCAATTCATTTTTTCCAATTAAGGGGCAATTTAGCATGTTCAATCCACTTACCTTGCACATCTTTGGGTTGTGTGGGCAAAACCAATGCAAACATGGGGAGTCTGTGCAAACTCCACACGGACAGTGATCCAGTGCCGGGATCGAACCTGGGACCTCAGCGCCGTGAGACTGCAGTGCTACCACTGCGCCACCATGCTGCCCTTTCTTGCTGTTTAAATAATAGTTATCGTAATAAAACCTTTACTTCATTTTCACAACTCGGTGTGGCTGCTTCGTGGTCTACAAAACTGGAGATGAGGATTCAACTGGTTTGCTGTCGACATTGCTATTCTGTCAGTTAGCCTACCTCCCTAACCCTGCTGGATAAAGGTTGGAATCTTTTCATTTACCATGTTAAGAAGATTAGATGTTTTGACGCCAGTTTGGTAGATTGGACTCAGTATGCGGAAAGAATGTGCCACCTTGTCCAGGCTAGTAGTACCACGGAGAGCGATTGCTTGACAGTCATTTTGCTAACTGCCTGCGGCGCACATATGTACGGTGTGATACAGAGCCTCACCTATTCTGCGGCACCTGACATTCATACTTTCGAACAGCTAGTAATACTAATGGGCAACATGTCAACCAAACATCATCTGTGATTGTGCAGAGGTACTGCACAATCTGTTACCGAGTTTTTGTCGAGATTACAAAAGATAGCTACACTCTGTGAATATGGCATATCCCTCTTGGACATGCTGCACGACCGTTTGGTATGCGGAATCAATAATGTGGATACTCAAAAGAAATTGTTGGTTGAACCATTTTTAAACCTACAGCAAGCTGTGAAAATATTGCTTTCTCACGAGAGCACTGAGCGAGGGGTGCAGAAAATCCAGGGAATGGATGTTAACAGCTTGAGATGAGCCTCCTCCTGGTGATCAACCCCTCCTAAGGGTGGTACCCCACCCTGGACCAAGCGCCGTGCAGGCTCTGTCCATTGGTCGACCACTGAGTTGTCTCAACGGGATACCTTCCCAGAATCTGCAGAGGGAGAACCGGCCCATTGGGGGACATGTGATCGTAGGCCCCGATGTGGGCACAAGCCTAGGCCCTCCATTTTCTTCCTGATGAAAAATGTAAAATTTGTGGCATTGAACGACAGAGATCTAATGCAGCTCAACAAGCGAATGAGTGATGGTTGAGTGGGATTTGGGTTGGGATGGTTTACAGCATTTTACGATGGGCTGAAGTTTATGGAAGAATGAGAGTAGGAGGCCAAAAGAACATTGGAGCAGTCAAGGTTGGAAGTGACAAAGGTGTGGATGAGGATGGTTTCTGCAGCAAATGGGCTGAGATGGGGCAGGAACAGGCTATGTTCTGAAGGTTGCAACAGATGGTCTTCATATTGGAGAAAACGTATGTTCAAAAATTCAGCTGAGGATCAAATAGGATGCCAAGATTCTGAATGGTCTGGTTTAGCTGGAAACAGAGGGAGGAAAAGAGGATGTACTTGGTGCCGAGGAAACAGAGTTTATGGCGAAGGCAAAGGGTAATGATATTGTTCTTTCCAATCTTCAACTGGAGGAAATTGCAGTTCATTGGATAGTTTAACAGCACAGAAGCAATGGCAGGATCAAGAGAGGTTGTGTTCAGTGTCATCAGTGTACCTGTAGAACCTGACCCCATTTCTTTGGCTAGCGTTGCCCATGAATAACACGTAAGTGAGCAATTGGAGGGGGTCACGTTTCGATGTTCAGAATCCCGAGATATACTGGCATGGAGACAAGAAGGAAGCTATTTTTTCAGATGCACTAGTTATGATTGACGTGGAGCCAAACAAGAGAATAGTTACTAAACTGGACAACAGAGGAGTTGCATTAGTTGAGGATAGGGTAGTCAACCATGTCAAAAGCGAGAGAGATTGAGGAGAGGATGCAGAGATTGAACAGATTTTGCTACTTTAAGTTTTATACAGCTTTCTAACTTGGATTCAATTACTTTGTGCCCTGCAGGAGTACCTGGAGTTAAAAGTATGGCTTACACATGGCTCATTTCCTATTGGTCTTACAGACAGGAAAACATTCATATCAATGGCTTAATTTGAACCATAGCCAAGTTCTACTAAAAATAAAATTGACATTAAAATACTTTGAAACTTCACATAAGAGCATTTTTTGAATGTAATTGTTTATATTTAATCAAGCTTATTTATGCAAAGCAATTAACTGTATGTCCATTAGCATTTATCCTAACAATTTATTATTAAACATCACTGTAATTGGCTGCACACGGTGATGAAAGGAACAGGCTGAATTCAGAAGTGTCATGCTGTACATTTACATGGCAATATTCTATTAATTGGAAAGCATTAAGTAGTATTTATGCATCCAAAGAACATAAGATTGAAATTACAATTATAAAGAAATATACCCTTCCACATCATTCTCATATTTGAAGATACCTTTGAAATTTTTTTCATATACCCAATGGCAACACCAAGTGTGTCCCAACCATGGGTGTAGCACAGGTTAAGCCAGCTATATAGGAATACAGGTCCAAATATTATTTTAAACAGAAAATTAATGATGAATCTAATTGTCTTTTGAATCCATCATTTTGACTATTCTAACCTCTTTGAGAGCTGTTTCGTTCTCACATAGATGAAGCCCTTTTCTTTTGGTAAAACTGGTTTCCGTATCTGCCTTTATGTTGACTTCCCTTTACTCCTTAATTTTTAACTTGTGACTGCCTATCATTTGAAACTATTAAAAAGAAACTGGCCGGGTTCCTCCTTCGGCTGATGCTGGAATCGCGAAACGCGATTGGGCAAAAAATCGGTTCCGACGCCAGAATCGTGGCTGGCACTGAGTTGACGCCAAATCACAATTCTCCGTTGCCTCAACAGCGACGTCAATGTGTTCTAGAATGCACATACAGAAAACACTGTTTGCATATCATTAGCGGGCCTCCGGTTGTGGCACTGGTTGGAAGCGGGGGACAACAGAGGGACCCACCTCATCACCAGCAGGTCCTGCAATACACAAGACAAGATGTATGATTAGACCGCGGGCTGGGCGTTGGGGAGTGGGGCTGGAGATGGTGGGGGTGAGGGTGAGGATGCGTGCAGTGTGGGGTGAGGGTGGGGGGTGGTATTGGGGTGAGTTGACAAACATGGCATGAGGTCTCACTTGAAATGAAATGAAATGAAATGAAAATCGCTTATTGTCACAAGTAGGCTTCAAATGAAGTTACTGTGAAAAGCCCCTAGTCGCCACATTCCGGCGCCTGTTCGGGGAGGCTGTTACGGGAATTGAACCGTGCTGCTGGCCTGCCTTGGTCTGCTTTCAAAGCCAGCGATTTAGCCCTGTGCTAAACAGCCCCTAATCTTCCTCGCCTGCAGCCTATCTCCACCTCGGTGACGTCCCTTTCCCTGGTCCGCTGACCACGACCAGGACCCTCTGCTCAGCCATGGTGAAGGGCTGCAGGTCCAGCGGTCCCCCTCCAGTCATTTCCTGCAACCGGCGGTTATGGGTTGCCTTCTCCTGTGAGGGGCAAACAGAAAATGACAGTGTTAGACAGCCTGACGCATGCAGCCCAGGGGGTGGGTGGCTGGTGGCCTCAGTGACCAGGGCACCAGCCATGGCGGCTTGTGTGGGTGCCAGCATGTGGTGCAGGGTTGGGGTTCAGCCACCCACCAGGTGTGTGGGACAGGGTTTGTTCTAGGGGCACAGTGTTGCCTACTCACCCTGGCTGCCCTGAGGTGGTTGTACTGTTTTTTACGGCACTGCAGATCCAGTCCGGATGGTGTTGCTCATGGCACAGACCTCCTTTGCCACCTGCGCCCAGGCATGGTGAATGACGGCGGCAAGCAGCCTCCTTCCCAGCCAGTTTACAGGTTTCCTGCCTCTCCTCCACCGCGTCCAGGAGGGTCTCCAGCTCAGTGTCCATGAATCTTGGAGCCGCTCTCCTTGCTGCCATCTTGTTGGCTGGGATGGTGTGTGTGGGGAGTGAAGTGTGTATATGCGGCTGCAGCTTGTCAGCCTCCTGAGTGACAATCACGAATCCAGTACCTTTTCTCATTGGAATCGATTGGGTTTCACGTGGCTCCAGTGCTAGCCCCTTAGCAGTCGCTGAATCGGTCCACGTGCGGCGCCAGTTTTGCTGCCATGGAAGTCCATGAATCTTGCTCCGGCGTCAACACTTAGTCTCAGGAACAGAGAATCCCGCTTACTATTTTTTGTTCTGACAAACCTATTAATTAATGGCATGTCAAAAAGCTGGTGACAAATAATTGGCAACCCATCAGCAGCATTGACTTAATCCAAAAGAAAGCACTTGAGGGCTAATTCTGGGATCAGAGTCTCAGAGTACAGTCCTCACTCGCAGGAGGTGGATTTCAGGAACTGGTAGGCCATTAGCTGTGATCTTTGCTTCACTAATTTTAATGAACGGAAAATCACAGCAAGCCAGCTGTGATGTCCCAAGATGTGCCCCATGTGAGCGGCACTTCCTGCTGCAAGCGTTGAATTACAGAATCACCCCTTTAATTTTAAGAGCTGCCTGAACGTACCGTTTTACTTGATTTGAAAGGTCACATTTTGGGCTTGGCATTTGGTTACATTGTGCAATCTTTATTATTCCGAGCAATTTTGTTAGAATACATGGCCGATGTAAAGAGCTCGGGCGAAATTCTCCGGAAACGGCGCGATGTCCGCCGACTGGCGCCCAAAACGGCGCAAATCAGTCGGGCATCGCGCCGCCCCAAAGGTGCGGAATGCTCCGCATCTTTGGGGGCTGAGCCCCAACCTTAAGGGGCTAGGCCCGCGCCGGATGAAATTCCGCCCCGCCAGCTGGCGCGGAAATGACATCTCCGGGCGGCGCATGCGCGGGAGCGTCAGCGGCCGCTGACGGCATTCCCGCGCATGCGCAGTGGAGGGAGTCTCTTTCGCCTCCGCCATGGTGGAGACCGTGGCGAAAGCGGAAGGGAAAGGGTGCCCCCACGGCACAGGCCCACCCGCAGATCGGTGGGCCCCGATCGCGGGCCAGGCCACAGTGGGGGCACCCCTTGGGGCCAGATCGCCCCGCGCCCCCCCCAGGACCCCGGAGCCCGCCCGCGCCGCCTTGTCCCGCCGGTAAGGTAGGTGGTTTAATCCATGCCGGCAGGACAGGCATTTTAGCGGCGGGACTTCGGCCCATCCGGGCCGGTGAATCACGGGGGGGGCCCCGCCAACCGGCGCAGCGCGATTCCCGCCCCCGCCGAATATCCGGTGGTGGAGAATTCGGCAACCGGCGGGGGCAGGATTCACGCCAGCCCCCGGCGATTCTCCGACCCGGCGGGGGGTCGGAGAATCTTGCCCCTCGTTCTTGATTGGGTGACAGGGTAGCACAGTGGTTAGCACTGTTGCTTCACAGCGCTAGGGTCCCAGGTTTGATTCCCGGTTTGGGTTACTGTCTGTGCGGAGTCTGCGTAGATTTCCTCCGGGTGCTCTGATTTTCTCCCACAAGTCCCGAGAGATGTGGGGCGGGATTCTCCACTCCACGCCGAAGTGGCCGCGCCGTCGTGAACGCCGTCGAGGTTCATGACGGCGCGGAACGGCCCAGGTCCCGACCGATTCAGGCCCTGACAATGGGCCAGGATTGGGGCCGCGTCATCTACCTGCGCCAGGTCTTGTCGCCCGCGTAAAAGCAGCGCCGTATAGATGACGCGGCCGGCGCCGCATAACGGACATCATCCGCGCATGCGCGGGTTGGCCGGCGCCAACCCGTGCATGCGTGGTTGCCGTCCTCTCTAAATCCGCCCCGCAAGAAGATGGGGGATGAATCCTGCGGGGCCGCGGAAGGAAGGAGGTCCTCCTTCAGAGAGGACGGCCCGACGATCGGTGGGCACCGATCGCTGGCCACCCCACATTACAGGTGAAGCCCGGTGCAGGATCCCCCCTCGCCCCCCCACAGGCCGCCCCCCCCCCAGCGTTCACGCACCGCCCACGAATGCAGCGACCAGGTGTGGACGGCGCCGGGGAGAACCCGCCGTTTTGGCCTGGCCGCTCAGCCCATCCGGGCCTCAGAATAGCGGGGGTGCCGGAGAATCGTAATTTTCGGTGTCTCCGGCGAGTCTCTGGCCTGCGGCCCGCGAAACTCGACCGGGCCGTTCCCACCGCTTGGGAGAATCGCGGGAGGGCGTCGGACCGGCGTCCCCGGAAATATTGGCGGCCCAGGCGATTCTCCCAACCGGCGTGGGAGTGGAGAATCGCGCCCGTGCTGTTAGGTGAATTGGACATTCTGAATTCTCCCTCTGTGTACCCGATCAGGTGCCGGAGTGTGATGAATAGGGGCTTTTCACAGTAACGTCATTGCAGTGTAAATGTGAGCCTAATTGTGACAATAAAAGATTATTATTATATTATAGTTTCATCGAACACACAGTGCAAAAGGAGGCCATTCGGCCCTTTGAGTCTGCACCGACCCAATTAAGCCCTCACTTCCACCCTATCCCTGTAACTCAATAACCTCTCCTAACCTTTTCAGACACTGAGGGAAATTTAATATGGCCAATCCATCTATCTTGCCTTGCCATTGTTTTTGATGCTCCATGGCAAGTTAAGCCATTAACCACTAGAAAACTATTGAAGGTATTTTGTCAATCACTTGCTAGAGATCACGAACATAATGATTTTTACCTCAAATGTTTTTGAAAAATTTGAAAATTCCATCGTGAAAATAGAAGAAAATCTAAATATAAGAAAATCCTCAGGTCAAAATATTGTTGTCATATTTTAACACTGTGACTGGATATTTATGAAAATAAGCAAAATATTATAAAAATGGAAGTTACAGATATCATTGTCAACCAATTGATTAAAACTAGGGATGGATTGGATAAGACAAACATAAAGGTTTTGGATTACTGATGTCTTGGAAATTTGTCTCCCTAAATAGACCCAGTATTCTTTTTATTATGTGAATTTGGTGCAAACATTAAAGAGTTAGTGAAAAGATGTCACAAGCATAGTGTAAAGACAGGTAGAGAGAGACAAAGAAAAGTATGAGAGGAATAGAGAGAGAGAGAAACAGAAATAAAGAAAGTGAAGAGGATGAGAAAGGCAGTGAGAAAGGGAGTCCTCTGGAAAACAACACGTGCTTCCTGTCTAACAAGTTGACCCCGAGCCACCTTGGTCCCCTGCCCCAGTTGCAGGCAACCTGTGCCTGGTGTCTCACCACATGCAGATCAGGCTTCTAAGCTATTCTCTAAAATACCCGCAGCTGGCTTTGAAAGCAGACCAAGGCAGGCCAGCAGCACGGTTCAATTCCCGTAACAGCCTCCCCGAACAGGCGCCAGAATGTGGCGACTAGGGGCTTTTCACAGTAACTTCATTTGAAGCCTGCTTGTGACAATAAGCGATTTTCATTTCATTTCATGTTAGTTTCCCTTCTGTTCATTTCAGTATCAGTTTATGAACCAGTGGCTGCGAGTGTGCGATCAAATAATGGCATTTCCTCTTTTTCCCAGTCTTTCTGCTCCTCCACCTCTGGTCTGGTCAAGTGTCTGAAAAGTAAAAGACACAAGGTTAGGCTTGTGGTGAGGGTAGGACGGTGGAAACCAAGAAGGATATATGTAAACCATTAACAGTTATAAATCATAAGCAATTGTGGAAAGGGGCAAAGATTAGATGTGAGAAGGCAGAGTGGATGTGAAGATACCATGATCTATCGTTTCAGCCCTGCTGCTGGTCATGGCCTCAGTCACGGCTGCTCCAATAACAATGAGCACCATCTCCTCCATGCAGGCATGTCAGTTCCCTCTGATTAGGTACTGTCACCTCTGTTTATGAGCCACCTTGTCTTGCAAGAGAGAGGTAAGTGTGTCAGTCAGTGTAGTATAATATGTTTGGGTGATGAGTCTGTCATGGTTGAATAACTGGCAATGTGTACAAGCTGCCAGATTTGGGAAGTAAGTGTGTAAGGGTGAGATGAAGCTGTGGAATTTATGTATGGAGCCTGATCAATAGACATTTTTAATAAGTGATGGGGTGTGTCTGAGGCTAGTGATGCAGTTGGTAGGATTTGACATTTGAAAAAACATTCACTTGAGCCCATTGAACCCATTTTGGCGTTGCACACGGATCTTTGGCTATAACCCTCTGGCATTGGCTGTCATGACTTTCCCATTGTCTGTTTGGATGTCCTGTTCCCCAATGGATAATGTACATCCCTCCTTATCTCCGTCTCCTGCACCAAGGCCTCCAGTGCCCTGCTGGAAAATCTTGAAGCCTGCTTTCTGTCCTGTTATGCCATTCTTGTGCCACTCTTTGGGTGTCATTGAATTGCGTGGGCTTTATAGAACAATATTTTCCCTGTAATTGCTACTTTAATACGCAACGATTATATCCTTTAAAATGCCCAAGAGAAAACAATATATCCAGGTATATAATATATAATCCTGTAACTTCCTCAGAGTGGCAACCTCCATCAGAGTGGCACTGTGGCCGAATTTACCCTTGCTGTAATTACAAAGTCCCTGTTTGGCCCAATCTTCCTCACTCAGGCTGGGTGAGACAGGAGCAGCAAAGTGCACCCCGCTACATCAGCAAGGACTAACTGGGCCATAAATGAGGTGTTTAAAGAGACAATTAAAAGGAGGCACATATGTTTCAAAGGTAAGTGTTCAGACAATCTGGGAGGAGATTGGGAGGTGGGGGAGATGGCAGAGTAGGGGGGAAAATCAGGAGAGGTGGGTGGGTGGGAATGGAGACTGGGGTGGGCAGTGAGGGGGTGAACAGGGGGACAGCTGAGGCCCAAGATGGGGGGGGGGGCATCGAGACGGGAGTGGGTAGGTCGGTTCTGGAGTGATGGTGGGTTCCCTGGGGGGATCGTGTACGTGGGGGCTGTCTTGTGTAGGCCTAGATCTGGCCTTTTTAAATAGTTACTCTGTGGTTAAAAGTGATTTTTTTTCTTCTAACTTTTTCAGAGTAACTATCAGGGTAAAACTAGCAGAACGATCTCAGGTTAGCGATTTAAACCACTTCTGTCCAATTGTTCCCAGCCCAGCACAGTTATCTGGGTAAAGTTCGTACTTCTGAACAATTGCCGAGTAAACCCTTACATGGGAGCTTCCTTGAGGGATTCCCCAGCGCATCATTGGGGTACCCCCTAAATGCGATGCTGGGGAATCAGAAACTTAGAGGGTCATATCTTAAAACTATTCATCCATGCTCTGGGAACTACGTTTAATTGTATGTGAAGAAAATAAGTGATTGGTACAGAAATAAATCAACACACATTTTATAAATCGCTTTTTATCTCCGTTTTCAATCATGGAGTGAGAACTTTGCTCTTTGACTAATTAGTCTAACATCCTCCATCCAAAATAGCCCCATAAATTTAATTTATTGTGTTGGTTATGAAAGTTCTTAAGGTAACATCATCCTTTCTTGAGAGCTGTAAGCAATGCATTGCCAAATCTACTGATGAGAATTAAAACATTATCAATGTTTAATATAACTAAGATATTGGGTGGCACGATGGTGCAAACTCTACACGGACAGTGACCCGGGGCCAGGATCGAACCGGGTCCTTGGCGCCATGAGGCAGCAGTTCTAACCACTGCGCCACCATGCAGGCCCTTAAACCTGATTGTTAACTTTATTTATATGTGGTCTTTGAACTATACTGATTTGTTCAATTGTAATATATATAGTTCAAGTCTAGGGAGTAAGTTAAAAGGTTTTCCATTTATAATTGTTTAACTTTTAGCTGTAAAGCTATTACTTTGTTGCTAATGTGATTGATTCTGTGGTTAAATTAAAGTTTGTTTTAATGTAAAAGACATCTATTGGTCAGTGTTATCGTTCGTGTGGTACAGTCACCTTTCCTCACAGTTTTACAAATTGAAAATAGTTGGGTTCTCATCCGGGTTCTGAATAGTACCTTCACTATCACTGGGTCAAAATCCCGGAACTCCATTTGTAACAGCACTGCAGGTCTACCCACATAAGACAGACTGCAGCAGTTCACGATGGCAGCACATTACCACCTGTTCAAGGGCAATTTGGGATGGGCAGTAATTGCTGGCCTTGCCAGTGGCACCGAGAATGAATGAAGGAAAACATACTTTCTTGGGGCTTGGACGTCAGTAATCTGATTAGAGTGATGTTTATGACCACTGCCCATTGCTGGTGAGTTACCTTCCTGCTGGCCACTGTTTGGCATAATCCTGATGAAGGTGACAGGATTACAGTGTATTAAATTTCAGGGCTACAGATATTTCTCTCTCACGTGCATTCTTTCAATGGGCTGAAATTGAATCTGTACCAGTTCTTTCATTCTGTTGTCACTATAACTGGTGATAATTTGACATAACTAAAAGCCAATCCAATTTGGCGAAATGTGCATAAAACAAATCTGATGTCGATTCTGAACAGTTTAAGCATCTAGAAAATATTCCAGTATAATAAGAATGCGGGAGTGTGTGATCCAGCTCAACCATGACTCTACAGCTGTAATCCACATCTGGAATATTTTTGACAAAGCTTTGACAAAGACATCCAGACTCGAAACTTCAGCTCCGTTCTCTCTCCACAGAAGCTGTCAGATCTGCTGAGATTGTGCATCATGTTGTTTTGTTTCAGATTCCAGCATCCACAGTGATTTGCTTTTATCTTATTGTACTGGAATGTTTTCTAGATGCTTAAACTGTTCTGTCAGATTGTTTTATGCACATTTCGCCAAATTGGATTGGCTTTTAGTTATGTCAAATTGCACATCAGTTACAGTGACACATTTTAAAGTGAGGCATTCACTAAATATTAGATAATTGACATTAATTAACCCAAATGAATTGTTTTAATGGAGTGTTACGTTTTTCCAATAAATAATGATATTTGAAAGTTTCTTAGTTCTTTAAACAGATTCAACCACTGACCCACAGGTGTTTATGTAACACACAGACCGTTGTCAGCATTGATCATTATAAAAATATTTTAAAATCCAGACAACAGAATAATAATAAGAGCATCTTGTTCTTCAATTTTGCTGCATCCATAGTCCATATAATCCATGTATAGCCATTCTATTATATACACTTGTCTCTGTTTTCCTTGGCTATTGCACACACATGTGTACACACTTTCAAACATGCCCACATATCCATTCACACACACATTTATTTGTCTTCCATTGAAACCCTACAGTGCTGAAGGAGAACATTCAGCCCATCAGATCGTCATCAACCCTCTGAAAGAGTAATTTACCTAAGTCCACACCCCGACATCCCCATAACCCTATAATCCCACCTAACCTGAACATCTTTGGACACTAAGGGCAATTTTAGCATGGCCAATCCATATACCCTGTACATCTTTGGACTATGGGAGGAAGCGAGAGCACCTGGAGGAAACCCAAACAGACATGGGGAGAAGGTTCAAACTCCACACAGTCACCCAAGGCTCGAATCAAATCCAGACCCCCTGGTGCTGTGAGGCACTCAGTTCAAGGGCAATTATGGATGGGCAATAAATGCTGGCCCAGCCAGCGACACCCACATCCCCTGAAAGAATAATAAACAATATAGGCCACAACCCCATTCTCAACAAATCTTGATTCAAAACTGTCAACTTACCCCAAGCTAACTTCCTTGGGATTTGTTACAGATGCCACTACCTTGAGGAAGAAAAGTGTTTTATAATCATTAACCTTTTTCAAGGCTTGCGAGTTTTGCCCTGCATCTATTTTCTTATTCAACATTGCTGACAAGGCAGCATTTGTTCTTCCTCCCTAATTGCCCTTGAGAATGTGGTGGTCAGCTACGTTCTTGAACCACTGCAGTCCATCTGGTATAGGTACACCAATGCTGTTGGGAAGAGAGTTCCAGGATTTTGACCCAGCAACAGTGAAGGAATGGTGATCTAGGGCGAAATTCTCCGTAATCGGCGCGATGTCCGCCGACCGGCGCCAAAAACGGCGCAAATCAGTCCGGCATCGCACCGCCCCAAATCCGCATCTTGAGCGGCCGAGCCCTCACCTTGAGGGGCTCGGCCTGCGCCGGATTGATTTTCGCCCCGCCAGCTGGCGGGAAAGGCCTTTGGTGCCCCGCCAGCAGGCACGGAAATGACATTGCCGGGCGGCACATGCGCGGGAGCGTCAGCGGCCGCTCACGGCATCCCCGCGCATGCGCAGTTGAGGGGGTCTCTTCCGCCTCCGCCATGGTGGAGACCGTGGCAAAGGCAGAAGGAAAAGAGTGCCCCCACGGCACAGGCCTGCCCCCGGATCGGTGGGCCCTGATCGCGGGCCAGGCCACCGTGGGGGCACCCCCCGGGGCCAGATCGTCCCGCGCCCCCCCCAGGACCCCGGAGTCCGCCCGCGCCACCTTGTCCCGCCGGTAAGAGAGGTGGTTTAATCCATGCCGGCAGGACAGGCATTCCAGCAGCGGGACTTCGGCCCATTCGGGTCGGAGAATCGCCGGGGGGCCCGGCATGGCGCGATTCCCGCCCCCGCCGAATCGCCGGTGCTGGAGAATTCGGCAACCGGCGGGGGCGGGATTCACGCCAGCCCCCGGCAATTCTCCGACCCGGGGGGTGGGGGGTCGGAGAATCCCGCCCCTAGTTTCAAGTCAGGATGGTGTGTGGCTTGGAGTGGCAAATGCAGGGATGATGTTCCCAAGCATCTGATGCCTTCTCCTTCCAGATGGTAGAGGTCATGAGTTTGGTGGGTGCTATCAAGGGTGCCTTAATGAGCTCATGCAGTGTATCTTGTACACACTGCTGTCATTGTGGATCGATGGTGGAGGGAGTGAATGTTTAAGTTGGTGGATGAAGTGCCAATCACAATCAAGCAGATCACTTGGTGCTGGATTGCATTGAGATTTTTGAGTGTTGATGATGCTGCACTCATCCAGGTAAATGTAAAATTTTCCATCGTACTCCTGACTTGTGCCTTGTAGATGATGTACAGGCTTTGGGGAGTCAGGAGATGAGTTACTCACTGCAGAATTCCCAGCATTAGACAAGTTAGTCTTATGGTCATTATATAGGTTTAATAGCTTTATTTATTTCATCCTTATTATTGACCTGCATCATATCACTACAGTATTTTGTCCAGTGGAAATATGCCACATTAACTTAATGATTAGCAGCAATATATTTCACACGCTGTTTTTAACATTAAATATAGCATTTTCTGAAATCATAACAATAATCTTTATTGTCACAAGTAGGCTTAGATTAACACTGCAATGAAGTTACTGTGAAAAGTCTATTCACCACATTCCGGCGCTGGTTCGGGTACACAAAGGGAGAATTCAGAATGTCCAAATTACCTAACAGCGTGCCTTTCGGGACTTGTGGGAGGAAACTGGAGCATCCGGAGGAAACACACGCAGATACAGAGAGAATGTACAGACTCCACACAGACAGGAATCGAACTTGGAACCCTGGAGCTGTGAAGCAACAGTGCTACCCACTGCGTTACCGTGCTGCCATGAATTAAAGAGTATAAAGTAAACCAAAAAGATTATTACATTTTTTATTATTTAACAAAATAATTCAAGTGAAAATTCTAGTATGAAAACCGAAATTGTTGAAAATACTCAGCAGGTCTGACACAATCTGTGGAGCCAGAAACAGTGATCTATTCTCCTCAGGATATTGTCCACATGGGGCATCGGGTGGAGAATCCCTTTTTACGATGGAATCGGGGGCGGTGCCTGTTTTTGGATGCTCCGTCCCGTCCAAAACGGCCTCATCGAGGAGTGCGCTGCATGCCGTTGGGGGGCCTCAGGACGACATTTGAAGGCCCTCCCCCAATGGGCCGAGTTCCCGACTGTGCGGACGACGTGTGGTCTCAGTAGCCGGGAACCCGGCGTGGCGGCTGGGGACTGTGTCCAGCGTTGCTACAGTCGGGCGCTAGCCGTGCTGCTGGCCGGGGGGGCTTCAGCAAGGACCGGGGATACTGGTGGAGTTGCCGGGGGCTGGTGAGGGGGTATCCAGAGGACACTATCGGGCAGGTCGGGTCCGCACACGGCCGGCTCCATGTTGTACGGTGTGACCGCTGCTGGTTATCGCCGTGAGCATATGCGGCCACAGACCCGGCAATTCTCCGGCCGTTTTTGTCGTGAAGGCTGGGCATTTTACATGGCGCGGCTGCTATCCCCTCACCGGTTGGAGGATTGGTGCTGGGGTGGCGCTGATTTTATTGACGTAAAACGCCACGGATCCTCCAGACATAGACTGGAAATCGGAGAATCCAGCCCGTGCACTCCAAACCCCAACTGCCTCCTTCCCAAACAGGACTGCTCTGACATATCCATCGGTTCCGCCTGTTCCTGCCCCACAGAACAGATTTCTTCTTATCCTGACTCTTTTTTTCTCACCATGTCCTGTCTCTTTCTACCTAGCTTCATGACACTTCTGGCACCCTCCACCACTTTGGCGGCACGGTAGCACAGTGGTTAGCACTGTTGCTTCACAGTGCAGGGACCCGGGTTCAATTCCTGGCATAGGTCACTGTCTGTGCGGAGTCTGCACGTTCTCCCCGTATCTGCGTCGGTTTCCTCCGGGTGCTCCGGTTTCCTCCCACAAGTCCCGAAAGACGTGCTTATTAGTTGAATTAGACGTTCTGAATTCTCCCTCAGTGTACCCAAGCAGGGGCTGGAGTGTGGCGGCTGGGGGATTTTCACAGTAACTTCATTGCAGTGCTAATGTCAGCCTACTTGGGACAATAAAGATTATTATTATTATTTCCAGTTTCCTTGCTCCAACGTCTCCTCTTCATGATAATCATCCAATTTGTCAACACATCCCCGATCAGTATGGTCTGTGAGCTCTCTGCTTCTTCCATGAGTTGGATTATAAGACCATATTGTTACGTCCTAGTGTGTTGCAATTATTGAGTCAGGGCACCAAAGAATGTCTAGTGTGTGATTAGTTAAGATTTATTAAATTACAATAATGTCGGTAGAAAACAATAATAATACTACTAATGAACTGTAAACTGTCAACTAGAATACGAGAGTTAATACAGAACACGACGATTCCTCACCCAGACTCCTTGAGGTTGCAGTGTCACATGGTGTAGTTCTACTGCCACCTGCTGGTTGGAGGTCTAATATATTAGCATACAGAATTGCTTATGCATATCATTACACATAAGAAATAGAATCAGGAGTAGGCTATTTAGTCCTTCAAGTCTGCTCTGTCATTTAATAAGGTCATGACTGATCTAACACTCACTAAGTCCACTTTCCTGCTTTCTCTCCATAACCCTTAATTCCCCTCCTGATTTAAAACCTATCGATCTTCGCCGTAATAATGTTGAAGGACTCGGCCTTCACAATTTTTGGGGTAAAGAATATGAAAGATACACCCTTCTTTGAGAGAAGAAATGGTTCCTCAAATCTGTTTTAAATGAGCAACCCCTTAAGGAGGTTGTGTCAGCTGAGTACCGGGCTCTTTTGGAGGAGGAGAAGGCACCACTGGAAGGGATCAAAGCAAAGTGGGAGGAAAAGTTGGGAGAGGATATGAAGGAGGGGTTCTGGTGTGAGGTGCTCCGGAGAGTGAATGCCTCCACCTCGTGCGCGAGGTTGGGGCTGATACAGTTGAAGATGATATACAGAACACACCTCATGAGGGCGAGGATGAGCCGATTCTTTGAAGGAGTAGAAGATGTGTGTGAGCGTTGCGGGGGTGGGGGGGGGGGGGGGGGGGGGCGGGGGGCGCCCGCTAACCACGTCCATGGGGGGGGGGCCCGCTAACCACGTCCATATGTTTTGGTCCTGTACCAAGCTAGAGGATTACTGGAAGGAGGTTTTTAGGGTAATTTCCAAAGTGGTGCACGTGAGACTGAACCTGGGCCCCTGGGAGGCCATATTCGGGGTGTCGGACTAGCCAGGGTTGGAAACGGGTGCGGAGGCAGATGTTGTAGCCTTCGCCTCATTGATCGAGGGTTGGAGAGCAGCCTCTCCACCCTGTGTCCTGGCGTGGCGGGGGGGATCTGTTGGAATTCTTGACTCTTGAGAAGGTTAAGTTTCAACTGAGGGGAAGGACAGAGGGGTTCTACAATTCATGGGCATTATTCATTATGCACTTTCAAGAACTGGGTAACATCAAACATTAGTTGGGGGGTGGGGGGTGGGAGGGCTGGGGGGGGGGAGGGGGGGCGATGGGTGTTAAGAGGGGCTATGGGGGATTCCTGATTCCTTTTTGTCAGTTTATGTGAACATGTGGGTGAATGTTTTGGGTTTGGTGGGAGGATGGGATGGTTGTTATTGATATGGGTGTCATAATGTACACCAGTATATCATGGTGCAGACACACACTGATGGACACAGAGTGGGACCAATCAACATACACAACACCACAGCCAATCACCAGTGAGAGCACATGCATTATAAAGACAGGGGGCATCAGAGTTCCCGCTCATTCGAGAAGCAGCTAGCTAGGAGCACAGAGCTCAGAGCCTGCAACACAGACATTCACCATGTGCTGAGTGCATCAACTGGTTAGGACAAGTCAAAGGTCTTTAGTTAAAGCTAGTATCGTATTTACCCACAGTTCAAGTGTGTTTAAATAGTTAACCTTTTAATAAAATAGTGTTGCACTACTTCAAGTGTTGGTGACCTGTATGTGATCCAGAACACCCAACACATCAATGGGGATTGACATATTTGTTACTGATTATTGTTTATTGTTGGTGGGTGTAAATTTGGGAGAAAATGGGAAAAAGGAGGAGAATAAAGAAATATTTAAATAAATGAGCACCCCCTTATTCTGCGACTGTGCCTGTGGTCTCCCATGAGTGGAAACACCCTCCCATCATTTCCCTGTCTATCTCCCAAAGAATCTTAGATGTTTCAATCAAATGGCCTCTCCTTCTTCTGAACTCCAAGGTGTACAGACCCAACCTGTTTAATGTTTCCTCAGGTGGCAGTCCCTCAATCCCTGGATCATCCTAGCCAACCTACTCTGTACTGTCTCCAAAGATAATGTATCGTTTCTTAAATAAGGGAATTAAAACTGTACACAATATTCTAAATGTGGCATCATTAGTACCCTATACATTTGCAGCAACACCTCTTTACATTTATACTCCAGTATATATACTCCTTTCTGGGATGCTTGTTGTATCCTCACAGTAAAAAATGTGCAAATTATCTATTTAACTCCTCTGCCATTATTTTGTTTCCCATAAATACTTCCCCTGTTTCATTCTCTAAGGGGTCAATGCTTTATTTTACTCCTCTCTTCCTTTCAATGTAGCTCTTATTGTCTGTTTTTACGTTTCTCGCTAGTTTGCCCTCATATTTATTTTTTCCATCCTGATTATTTTTTTTAGTCCATTTTTGCCGCACTCTGAATCTATCCTACCTTTCCGGCCGACCACCAACCTTTGTCAGTTTTCAACTGAGTACTCTCCTTAACTTTCTTGGTTATCAATGGTAGTTTCTTCCTCCGATTAGAACCTTTCCTCCTGATTGGAATGTATTTTAGCTAGGTGTCACAAACTATCTCACTAAATGTCTGCCACTGCTAATCTATTGTTTTTCCAATCTAAATGACCAGTCCACGTTGCCCACGCCATCCTCATACCTTCATAATTCCCCTTCTTCAAGTTTAACACTGATATGTTAGTCCCAATTTTCTCACACTCAAGCTGAATGCTAAATGCTGTCATACTGTGAGCACTACTTCCTATGGGATCCTTAACATTGACATCATTTATTAAACCTACCTCATTACACATTACCAGATCCAAAATAGCCTGATCCCTAGTTGGCTCCATGACATATTGCTCCAAGAAATCATCCTGAATGCGGTCACTGAATTCATCCTCTTGGCTCCCATTTCCAATTTGATTACCCAATCTATATGAAAATTAAAGTTACCCATGATTAATGCAGTTCTGTTTTTGCATGCATTTGTTATTGCTTGATTTAAATTCTTTCTTACAGTGTGGCTATTTTTCAAGGGCCAAAACGATTTTCCTATCACTCACTTCCTTCAGTATTTTCCGCTTCTACCCAAATCGACTTCACATTCTCCCTCAGAACTGTACTTACTTCCTTTCTTATCAGCAGAGCTACCCCACCACCTTTTCCTTCTTGCCTGACCTTCCTGAAAGTCAAATAACCCTGAATATTGACTTCCCAACTTTGATCTACTTGCAACAATGTCTCAGTAATGGCTATCAGATCAGACCAGTTAACTCCATTTGTGCCATCAGTTTATTTACCTTCTTTTTTATGCTATGTGCTTTAAGATACAGACATCTTAATTTTGTTTTTCAACACTTTTCCTTACACTAAGCCTAACTCTAGGTACAATAGAGCCACTGTTTGCTTTTTTGTCTTTTATTTCCATGTCTTCCTCTTTTGCTTTTACTTTTTCTGCCTTTTGTTTCAAAACCAATTTCCATCTTCTCTAACTCAGGTACCCATCCTGATCTTCCACCAAACACCACCCTCCTTCATCAGGCTGAACTTGTCCTCATACTACATAACTTCACCTTTAGCTCCACTTCCTTCTTTTATACAAAAGGTCTTGTCCTGAACTGATACTTTTCATTAACGCTTTTTCCAATTTACACTCTTCCCTCACCGTCACATAGTCTATCTCTGACTCTTCTTTTCCTTGACTTCTCTGGCCCAGATTTTTGCCCCCAGCTCAGGTTTGCCAAGTTAGCAATTTCTGGATCGGTGAACCTGATCTTTAAAAATGTCTGCCCGCAGGTTGGATTTTCAGTTGGATGGGAGGGCTGGTGGGGTGGGATGGGGATGGGCAGTGGGGATGCTACGGACTGAAGTAGAAGTTGGGGCAGGAGACCCCAGAACAAACACAAAGGCTGTGCTGTGGCACTGTGTTTAAATAAATAAAATTCATTGCCCCCATGCTCTTATTCCAACAGAGTCCCTCTACCCACCCCCATTTCCCCATACCCTCCTGCCAAATTAATACCCCTCTACCCACCCCATTACACTATACCCCATGCCAATTTAGTGCCCCTCTACCAACCCCAATGCTCCTTACCATCATGCCAACTTAATGACCCTCTACCCACACCATTGCCCCATATCCTGGGGCTGGTTTAGTGCAGTGGGCTAAACAACTGGCTTGTAATGCAGAACAAGGCCAGCAGCGTGAGTTCAATTCCCATACCGGCATCCACGTAGCAACTTTGGGGCTTTTCACAGTAACTTCATTGAAGCCTACTTGTGACAATAAGCTATTATTATTAAACCCTGATACCAATTTAATGCCCCTCTACCAACCCCATACACTCTATGATAACTGAAAACCCTTCTAGACACCATCATTTCCCTCTACACCCATGCCAAGTTAGTGTTTTTCTACTCACCCCCCTTGCCCAATACCACCATGCCACTTCATGCTAACCCATTCTCCCCACACACCATCCTTTGTCCTATCCCCCCCCCCCCTCCTTCCCAACTTGCCTAGTATCCTTGGACAGTTCCTTGACAGGTTTGACACTTTCTGGACAGCTTTGACAGGCTTGACTGCTGGACAGCTCCATGACAACTCAACAGTTCCAATTAGTTTGTACATAAAAAGTGCATATTCATGTTCACTTTATCAATCCTAAAGGGTGTCTTACCTCTCCAAAAGTGTACTGGACACTATCCAAAGGGATACCTTACTCTGACTATCCAAACACATTCGCCAAGTCCAGATTTTCTTTTACCTGTTCTAATCTGCATACTCTAAATTCTACATGCTTGTTTTTTTCAAAATCCCACTTCCATGGAGGCAGCTGGTTATTTAAATGCTGACAACCTGCAGCACAAATCTGTGAATCATGCATGTCTGAACACCAGCCTGACTCCAATTCCCCCCCTTACTGGGTTTGGGGTGAGACTTAGTATTTTTGGACATTTACAGGACTTTAGCCATGATGGAGAGGCTCTCTGTTGTGGGAGAAATCCAGGCCTCTGTCTCCAGTTTGGAGCATAGGGCATTGACCAAGATTCACTGAAGCCCACAGCTACGTTGACTAAATTTCCTCGCCCTGACTTGCTGTAAGGGATCGATTCCATTCTCCCACTTTCTTCACCTCCACTGTATCTGTTGCAACAATGCAACTTGCCATACTAGTTCTTCAGATAAGTCATCCTTGTTCCTCCAATGAGAATTTCCCTGAATCATGGCTAACAAGGCTTTTTGAAAATGAAATGAAATGAAAATCGCTTACTGTCACAAGTAGGCTTCAATGAAGTTGCTGTGAAAAGCCCCTAGTCGCCACATTCCGGCGCCTGTTTGGGCAGGCTGGTACGGGAATTGAACCATGCTGCTGGCCTGCCTTGGTCTGCTTTAAAAGCCAGCGATTTAGCCCAGTGAGCTAAACCAGCCCCTTTTTAATGTGTCTATTCCATTTCCTGCACCTCTGGTCTCACCGTGTCACTCCCTTTCCAGCCCAGAACTGTGATAGGGTTCCTGTTATCCTCACCTCCCACCCCATCAATCTGCACATTCATTGGATCATCCTCCACCACTTCCACCACCTCCAGCCGGATGCCACCACAAAACACATCTTCCCCTCCCCTTTCAACATTCAAAAAGAACCGTTGCCCCCGTGATATGCTAGTGGACTCCTCAATCTCACCCCTTCCCATGGCACCTTCCCATGTAAGCACAGGAGATTCTTACATAAGGGTACATTATCTGAATGCTCGTAGTATTCGGAATAAGGTAAATGAGTTGATGGCGCAAATCATCGTGAATTACTATGATTTAGTGGCCTTTACTTAAACATGGATAAAGGATGGTCACGACTGGGAGTTAAATATCCAAGGGTATCAAACTATTCAGAAGGACAGAGTGGATGGTAAGGGAGGCGGTGTAGCTCTGTTATTTAAGGATGACATCCAGGCAGTAGTGAGGGATGACATCGGTGCTATGGAGGATAAGGTTGAATCCATTTGGGTAGAAATCAGGAATAGTAAGGGAAAAAGTCACTGATAGGAGTAGTCTATAGGCCACCAAATAGTAACATTACAGTGGGACGGGCAATAAACAAAGAAATAACTGATGCATGTAGAAATGGTACAGCAGTTATCATGGGGGATTTTAATCTACATGTTGATTGGTTTAACCAGGTCGGTCAAGGCAGCCTTGAGGAGGAGTTTATAGAATGTATCCTCGAGAGTTTCCTAGAACAGTATATGATGGAACCTACAAGAGAACAAGTGATCCTAGATCTGGTCCGGTGTAATGAGACAGGATTGATTAATGATCTCATAGTTAGGGATACTCTCGGAAGGAGTGATCACAATATGGTGGAATTTAAAATACAGGTGGAGGGTGAGAGGTAAAATCAAACACTAGTGTTTTGTGCTTTAACAAAGGAGATTGCAATGGGATGAGAGAAGAGCTAGCTAAGGCAGACTGGGAGCAAAGACTTTATGGTGAAACAGTGGAGAACCTTCCAAGCGATTTTTCACATTACTCAGCAGAAGTTTTTCCCATCAAAAAGGAAGGACTGTAGAAAGATGAAAAATCGACCTTGGATATCTAAGGAAATAAGGGAGAGTATCAAATTGAACAAAGAACAAAGAAATGTACAGCACAGGAACAGGCCCTTCGGCCCTCCAAGCCCGTGCCGACCATACTGCCCGACTAAACTACAATCTTCTACACTTCCTGGGTCCGTATCCTTCTATTCCCATCCTATTCATATATTTGTCAAGATGCCCCTTAAATGTCCCTATCGTCCCTGCCTCCACTACCTCCTCCGGTAGTGAGTTCCAGGCACCCACTACCCTCTGCGTAAAAAACTTGCCTCGTACATCTACTCTAAACTTTGCCCCTCTCACCTTAAACCTATGCCCCCTAGTAATTGACCCCTCTACCCTGGGGAAAAGCCTCTGACTATCCACTCTGTCTATGCCCCTCATAATTTTGTATACCTCTATCAGGTCGCCCCTCAACCTCCTTCGTTCCAGTGAGAACAAACCGAGTTTATTCAATCGCTCCTCATAGCTTATGCCCTCCATACCAGGCAACATTCTGGTAAATCTCTTCTGCACCCTCTCTAAAGCCTCCACATCCTTCTGGTAGTGTGGCGACCAGAATTGAACACTATACTCCAAGTGTGGCCTAACTAAGGTTCTATACAGCTGCAACATGACTTGCCAATTCTTATACTCAATGCCCCGGCCAATGAAGGCAAGCATGCCGTATGCCTTCTTGACTACCTTCTCCACCTGTGTAGCCCCTTTCAGTGATCTGTGGACCTGTACTCCTAGATCTCTTTGACTTTCAATACTCTTGAGGGTTCTACCATTCACTGTATATTCCCTACCTGCATTAGCCCTTCCAAAATGCATTACCTCACATTTGTCCAGGTTAAACTCCATCTGCCATCTCTCCGCCCAAGTCTCCAGACAATCTAAATCCTGCTGTATCCTCAGACAGTCCTCATCGCTATCCGCAATTCCACCAACCTTTGTGTCATCTGCAAACTTACTAATCAGACCAGTTACATTTTCCTCCAAATCATTTATATATACTACAAAGAGCAAAGGTCCCAGCACTGATCCCTGTGGAACACCACTGGTCACAGCCCTCCAATTAGAAAAGCATCCCTCCATTGCTACCCTCTGCCTTCTATGGCCTAGCCAGTTCTGTATCCACCTTGCCAGTTCACCCCTGATCCCGTGTGACTTCACCTTTTGTACTAGTCTACCATGAGGGACCTTGTCAAAGGCCTTACTGAAGTCCATATAGACAACATCTACTGCCCTACCTGCATCAATCATCTTAGTGACCTCCTCGAAAAACTCTATCAAGTTAGTGAGACACGACCTCCCCTTCACAAAACCGTGCTGCCTCTCACTAATACGTCCATTTGCTTCCAAATGGGAGTAGATCCTGTCTCGAAGAATTCTCTCCAGTAATTTCCCTACCACTGAAGTAAAGCTCACCGGCCTGTAGTTCCCGGGATTATCCCTGCCACCCTTCTTAAACAGAGGAACAACATTGGCTATTCTCCAGTCCTCCGGGACATCCCCTGAAGACAGCGAGGATCCAAAGATTTCTGTCAAGGCCTCAGCAATTTCCTCTCCAGCCTCCTTCAGTATTCTGGGGTAGATCCCATCCGGCCCTGGGGACTTATCTACCTTAATATTTTTTAAGACACCCAACACCTCGTCTTTTTGGATCACAATGTGACCCAGGCTATCTACACCCCCTTCTCCAGACTCAACATCTACCAATTCCTTCTCTTTGGTGAATAGCATAGAAAGTGGCAAACCTTAGTGGGAGACTAGAGGATTGGGAAATCTTTAGGGGGCAATAGAAAGCTACTAAAAGGCTATAGAGTAAGATAGATTAGGAGAGTAAACTTGCTCAGAATATAAAAACAGATAGTAAAAGTTTCTACAAATATATAAAACAAAAAAGAATGGCTAAGGTAAATATTGGTCCTTTAGAGGATGAGAAGAGAGATTTAATAATGGGAGATGAGGAAATGGCTGAGGAACTGAGGTTTATTGGGTCGGTCTTCACAGTGGAAGACACAAATAACATGCCAGTGACTGATGTAAATGAGGCTATGACAGGTGAGGACCTTGAGACGAGTGTTATCACTAAGTAGGTAGTGATTGGCAAGCTAATGGGGCTAAAGGTAGACAAGTCTCTTGGCCCCGATGGAATGCATCCCAGGGTACTAAAAAAGATGGCTAGGCAAATTGCAAATGCACTCCTGATAATTTATCAAAATAGTGACCAGCGGATTGGAAAATAGCAAACGTGACACCACTGTTTAAAACAGGAGGTAGGCAGAAAGCGGGTAATTATAGGCCAGTTAGCTTAACTTCGGTAGTAGCGAAGATGCTGATAGGAGGTAGGCAGAAAGCGGGTAATTATAGGCCAGTTAGCTTAACTTCAGTAGTAGGGAAGATGCTGGAATCTATCATCAAGAAAGAATCAGCGAGGCATATGGATGGAAATTGTCCCATTGGGCATACGCAGCATGGGTTCATAAAGGGCAAGTCGTGCCTAACTAATTTAGTGGAATATTTTGAGGACATTACCAGTGCAGTAGATAACAGGGAGCCAATGGATGTGGTATATCTGGATTTCCAGAAAGCTTTTGACAAGGTGCCATACAAAAGGTTGCTGCATAAGATAAGGATGCATGGCATTAAGAGAAAAGTAGTAGCATGGATAGAGGATTGGTTAATTAATAGAAAGCAAAGAGTGGGGTTTAATGGGTGTTTCTCTGGTTGGCAATCAGTAGCTAGTGGTGTCCCTCAGGGATCAGTGTTGGGTCCACAATTGTTCACAATTTATACAGATGATTTGGAGTTGGGGATCAAGTGCAATGTGTCCAAGTTTGCAGACGACACTGGTAAAGCAAAAAGTGCAGAGGATACTGGAAGTCTGCAGAGGGATTTGCATAGTTTAAGTGAATGGGCTAGGGTCTGACAGGTGGAATACAATGTTGACAACTGTGAGCTTATCCATTTTAGGAATAACAACAAAAGGGATTATTATCTAAATGATAAAATATTAAACCATGCTGCTGTGCAGAGGGACCTGGGTGTCCTAGTGCATGAGTCGCAAAAAGTTGGTTTACCGGTGCAACAGGTGATTAAGAAGGTGAAGGGAGTTTAAGACTAGGTAAGTTATGCTGCAACTGTATAAGGTGTTAGTGAGGCCACACCTGGAGTATTGTGTTCAGTTTTGGTCTCCTTACCTGAGAAAGGACGTACTGGCGGCTGGAGGCCGTGCAGAGGAGATTCACTAGGTTAATCCCAGAGTTGAGGTGGTTGAATTACGAGGAGAGGTTGAGTAGACTGGGACTACTCGTTTGAATTTAGAAGGATGCGGGTGAATCTTATAGAAACATAAAATTATGAAGGGAAGAGATAGGATAGATGCGGGGAGGTTGTTTCCACTGGCGGGTGAAAGCAGAACTAGGGGGCATAGCCTCAAAATAAGCGGAAGTAGACTTAGGACTGAGCTCAGGAGGAACTTCTTCACCCAAAGGGTTGTGAATCTATGGAATTCCCTGCCCAGTGAAGCAGTTGGGGCTCCTTCATTGAATATTTTCTTTTTTTTTTCGTAACAAAACAAGAAACTTTATTTCAACACTATCACCGAGACAGATTTGAGCGGGAACTATCAGAAACCGTGTGGAGATGGAGAGTTGGCAGCGGAGAGAATTGAACAGGGTGGGAGGGGGGGGGAGAGTATGCGGGGAGAAATTAGTTAAATAGGTTTTGCAGCGAATAGATCGACACCTCCCGAGCAAGACAAGGCTCGAGGTACAAGGTAATTATGGAATACAATGTTGACAAATGTGAGGTTATCCATTTTAGTAGGAATAACAGCAAAAGAGATTATTATTTAAATGATAAAATATTAAAACATGCTGCTGTGCAGAGAGACCTGGGTGTGCTAGTGCATGAGTCGCAAAAAGTTGGTTTTCAGGTGCAACAGGTGATTAAGAAGGCAAATGGAATTTTGTCCTTCATTGCTAGAGGGATGGAGTTTAAGACTAGGGAGGTTCTGCTGCAATTGTATAAGGTGTTAGTGAGGCCACACCTGGAGTATTGTGTTCAGTTTTGGTCTTCTTACTTGAGAAAGGACGTACTGGCACTGGAGGGTGTGCAGAGGAGATTCACTAGGTTAATCCCAGAGCTGAAGGGGTTGGATTACGAGGAGAGGTTGAGTAGACTGGGACTGTACTCATTGGAATTTAGAAGGATGAGGGGGGATCTTATAGAAACATATAAGATTATGAAGGGAATAGATAGGATAGATGCGGGCAGGTTGTTTCCACTGGCGGGTGAAAGCAGAACTAGGGGGCATAGCCTCAAAATAAGGGGAAGTAGATTTAGGACTGAGTTTAGGAGGAACTTCTTCACGCAAAGGGTTGTGAATCTATGGAATTCCTTGCCCAGTGAAGCAGTTGAGGCTCCTTCATTAAATGTTTTTAAGATAAAGATAGATAGTTTTTTGAAGAATAAAGGGATTAAGGGTTATGGTGTTCGGGCTGGAAAGTGGAGCTGAGTCCACAAAAGATCAGCCATGATCTCATTGAATGGTGGAGCAGGCTCGAGGGGCCAGATGGCCTACTCCTGCTCCTATTTCTTATGTTCTTATTATGTAACAAGAGCACGGTACCGGTCTGATTCGCACTGGCGGGTTTCTGAGCACCCACTGTGACAGCTCCATCTGTGAGAATATTCCCATCCAGCCGCTGCTCAATCTCTCCCTGCCAGTCAGCTAACCACCTGACCATAACTGGTGGGGCAGGATCTCTCCCTCTCCTCCCTACCCCGCCATGGCCAGCCAGCAATGTGCCAGGGTCGAGGGGGGGGGGATTTCGGAATGTATACCTGAGAGTTCATTCCTTGCAGCAACAAGATCATTTTGAACAACCCCGTGAAACCCTTGGGAAATCCCATGAAGACGTAGTTAACCAAAGCGAGAGTGGGGTTGGGGGTTATCTCGGCCCATTAGCCGACTTCTCCCACATTGGCGTTTGGGCCTGACTCGCAGTTAGAGCTCATTTACAAAGTCCAATAAACTCCAACCTAACACCCCTCCCTCCCCCCGCGCCACACACGCACACACAGGGGCACACGCACACACAGGGGCACACGCACACACAGGGGCACACGCGCACACAGGGGCACACGCTTACACAGGGGCACACGCACACAGGGGCACACGCTCACACAGGGGCACACGCACACAGGGGCACACGCACACAGGGGCACACACTCACACAGGTGCACACGCGCACACAGGGGCACATGCTTACACAGGGGCACACGCACACAGGGGCACACGCTCACACAGGGGCACACACATGCACAGGGGCACACGCTCGCACAGGGGCACACACACGCACAGGGGCACACGCGCACACAGAGGCACACGTACGCAGGGGCACACGCACACACAGGGGCACACGCGCACACAGGGGCACATGCGCACACAGAGGCACATACACATGGGGCACACGCACAGAGGGGCACATGCCACACATATAGGGGTACACGTCACACAAGGGCACACGCACATATACACACAGGGGAACTCGCACACACACACATAGACAAACACCACACATGCAGGGGAAAACGCCACACACAGAGGCACACGCACACACATGGGGCACACGCACACACAGGGGCACACGCACACACAGGGGCACACGCGCACACAGAGGCACACGTGCACACAGAGGCACATGCCACACACACGGGGCACACACACACACACGGGGCACATGCCACACACAGGGGCACACACCACACACACAGGGCCACATGTGCACCACACACACAGGGGCACACACCACACACGAGCACATGCCACACAGACACGGGGGCACACGCACAAATACACACAGGGGCACTCGCACGCACACAGATGGGTACACGCGCACACACACGCACACAGGGGCGCACACACACATACACAAGGGGCACACGCACACACAGATGGGTACACGTGCGCACACACGTACACAGGGGCGCACACACACATACACACAGAGGACACATGCACACAGAGGGACACAGGGATGTACACATGTGCACAGAGGCACATGTTTGCATAGGGGCGTACACGCAAGCACACACACGGGGCATGCACACAGGGGCACACATGGAAACACACACACGGACTGAGTGAATGCTCGGGTGAGAGGATATATGTGTGAATAAATGTATGCGTGTGGGTGAGTGTGTGTGCGTGCACGGGTTTAACTTCTCACACTGTGGTAGGTCCCAATATATCAGGGGAGAAAATCCCAGACTTACTGGAAGGGCATGGCGTTCCCTCCCAGGCTGGGACCTGAAAATATCCGGTGTCCAGGGTGGACGTACAAGAGCAGGAAGCGGTCAGTGAGCAGCACGGGGCGAGCGGATACACTTAACCTAACATAACCCACAAACCAACACCCCCCACCCCACCCAAACTCAAACGGGAGTGCAGCGCTCATCCTGAGACCACGAACACAGCCTCGCACCAACACCATCTCTCGCTTGAGATGGTCCAGATCAGTCCCGCCTGAGGCTCCTTCCAATAACACATCAGATCAGCTTTTCAAAGGTCTTGATGCCATCTTCCACCTTCTGCAGTTCCGTCTCGATTTGCTTCAACTTTTCCGAATCCATCTCCTGGATTTTCTGAGGCACTTTGGTCTGGTAATCCGGCTTGGAGAGTTTCTCCGTGAGCTTCGCGACCTGTTTCATTGAATATGTTCAAGGTAAAGGTAGATAGTTTTTTGAAGAATAAAGGAATAAAGGGTAATGGTGTTCGGGCGGGAAAGGGGAGCTGAGTCCACAAAAGATCAGCCATGTTCTAATTGAATGGCGGAGCAGGCTCGAGGGGCCAGATGGCCTACTCCTGCTCCTAGTTCTTATGTTCATATTCAACACTTGCCCTTTTCTCTTTTCACTGTCCAAGATCCTAAGCAATTTTTCCAGGTGGAACAGTGATTTACTTGCGCTTCATCCAATGTAGTACACTATATTTGTTGCTCACGATGTGGCCTTTTCACTGGGGTGACTGAATACTGATTATGTAATTGCTTTGTGCAGGAGGTCGATTCAGTCTGTAATCTTGACCCTGGCCTCTGGTTGGTTGTCATTTTAATTCTCTGCACCACTCCACTTTGATCTTTCTGTCCTTGGCCTATAAAGCTCAATGTAAACTCCCAGAAAAGCATGTCATATTTTAATTAGATACTTTAGAGCCTTCTGGACTCAACATTGAGTGAGCTAATTTCAGGTCATACCCCCTGCTCTTTCGTTCTGAAAGGCAGCTGTTGGTCGTGGTTCTGCTTTCCTCATTTACACTTTTTAAATGCACATCTTTTTGTTTCTTTACTGGTCTATTTCAGCCTTGCACCTTCATTCCTTTTGTTATTTAAGTTCTGGCGACTTCCACTCTATTTTGCAGCATGGTGGCACAATGGTTAGCAATGACGCACAGTCCAGCGACCTGGATTCAATTCCAGCCTCGGGTGACTGTCCGTGTGGAGTTTGGACTTTCTCCCCAGTGGGTTTCCTCCGGGTGCTCCAGTTTCCTCCCACAGCCCAAAGATGTGTTGGCCATGCCAAATTGCCCTTTCGTGTCCAAAAGGTTAGGAGGGATTACTGGGTTACGGGAATAGGGTGGAGGCATGGGCCTTGGAGGTAAGGTGTTCTTTCCGAGGGCCGGTGCAGACTCGAATGGCCTCCTTCTGCACTGTAAATTCTATGATTCTATGACAGGAATTCTCATTTTTCATTTCCTCCCCATCGCCTTCATATTCCCTGCCTTGCTTAAAAACTGCCTATCACTAAGCATTCCCAGTTTTGATGAAAGGTCAGCGACCTGAAATGCAAACTCTGTTTCTGTCTTCACAGCTGCTGCCAGACCTGCAGCACTTTCTGCATTTATTCCAGACTTCCAGCATCCACAGTATTGCACTGTTGCAAATTCTAGCAGTTGGTATCTATTCAATCTGGTTTGGTTGACTCTGTTTGAAAGTAAGAACGTGACAAGCAAAAATGAGGTTTTCCTTGCTTTGCACTCACAAGGTTTACAAAGACGTTAATGAGAAAATACGTCCCCTTTAATATTGTAGACAAAACTGTTTTGCAGCAGGTTTCTCGATACTTTAATGCTAAGTTTCCTGACTAATGTAATAAAATCAGATTTATTGATATTGAATCCTGTTTGTTAATAAATGAATGTACATTTTTGTTTGGCAGGATATGGCCATGCTGCTCCAAGCACTGATGGAGGGAAGATTTTCTGTATGTTTTATGCCCTGCTTGGGATTCCACTCACCCTGGTCATGTTTCAGAGCATGGGAGAAAGAATCAATACATTTGTCAAGTATCTCTTACACAGAATCAAGAAGTGCCTTCGAATGAAACGAACAGAGGTCTCCATGGCAAACATGGTCATCATTGGTTTTTTCTCTTGCATCAGCACCCTGTGTATTGGTGCTGCTGCATTCTCATATTATGAGGATTGGACCTTTTTCCATGCTTATTACTACTGCTTCATCACACTCACCACCATCGGTTTTGGGGACTATGTGGCTCTACAGAAGCATGATGCTCTTCAAAAGAACCCTCACTATGTGGCATTTAGCTTTGTCTACATTTTGACAGGCCTGACAGTAATTGGAGCTTTCCTCAACCTGGTAGTTCTGAGGTTCATGACAATGAACGCAGAAGATGAAAAACGTGATGCAGAGCAGAAAGCCTTGCTAATAAGAAATGGACAAAGTACCATCCGTACAACGGAAACCTCTGGGAACTTCCGGAACATGTATGCAGAGGTTCTTCATTTTCACTCCATGTGTTCGTGTCTCTGGTATAAGAGTCGCGAGAAGTTGCATTATTCAATTCCTATGATCATCCCCAGAGATACATCGACATCCAACACTTGCATCGAACAGAGTGATGCATCTCCAAATAGGCTTCCTGAAAATTTTTCAAATGGATGCGTCTGTAACCTACACAGATCTACAATTAGCTCTGTGTCTACGGGACTACACAGCTTGTCTGCTGTCAGAGGACTCATGAAAAGAAGAAGTTCTGTGTAATAATGTTGCAACTGATTGTTTCAGATATTGATGGATGTCATGTATATAATTAACAGTATCCACAAGTTAGTCAATTGGACCTATCCATTTTGTTTAATATCTTACCAAGCAAAAATAACAAGATGTTTATTCAAAAAAGTGGCATGCATAAATATCAGTTATGGTGTTTGCTTTGGGATTTATACTGATAAGTTTGAGAAAAGGTGCAAACAAACTGCCTAACACACTTGCAAATACAGGATGGAAACATTTTTTTTAAAGAACACCTGTATCTGGAAATGGTTTTAGAAAGCCACAGCTTGTCCTAATTAAATAGCACCTGGGATAAACATTTGACACATAGTCAACTGCGTTTAATAAATACCCTGATTCAATGAATCACCACTTATAGTATATAGATTTAAAGGTCTCAAATTGCTTGCAGTGTTATTTAATGGCAATACTGCTTGCATATAATGAGTAGTGTTGTTATGCAGTTCAGGATATCCAAATCTGTCAAAGCCAAAGCTGGTGTCACAATATTTACTTTTGATACCAGAGAGTGGGAGCATCAAATAAACTGGGAGTCAAGAGGAGAGTGGCAGGAGCTGGAACTGTAGGCAGGAGTCAGAGCTTGACTGTAACAGTTTGAAGCAGAGTTCGCCCCTAATGGCCCAGAAATTATACCCAAAAAATCTGGCCATGCATGTTTTTCAGGAGATTTCCAGCCCAACTAAGCTCCCAATCTGGCAGTGGTGCACTGCGCAGCTTACAAGATCCATTTTTTAAAATGCTCCAGCAGTTTTCTCACTATTTGCTGATGGGGTCAGTCAGCTCAGTTGGCTGGACAGCAGGTTCATGATGCGGAATGACGCCAACGGCGCGGATTAATTCCCGTACCAGCTGAGGTTATTCCTGCCTTCTCAACTTTGCCCTCGCCTGAGGTGTAGTAACCCTCAAGTTAAATCACCACCAGTCCGCTATCAAAGGGGAGAGCACCCTATAGTCCTCTGGGACTGTGACGATATTTATGTTTGCTAAACTCACACAACACAATGTGGCACTAATCAATAGAGAGGCCCTCACTCACCTGGGGGCTGCAGCACCAATCTTCAGTCGTGATTTAGTTGCAGCTCTACACACCTCCACACATCTATGGAAATGAGACCTGAGGCCCAATATTCGAGATGCCTTGGCCTTCAACATAGAGATTTGGGGCAAGGCTATACTGTCAAGACAATAATGAATAATGGTCATTTAGAAGAGAAATTAATCACAGCCTATGATCATTCATCAAGCAGCCAATGTGTTCAATAGAGGAGAAGGGAAAAATGTTTGAGAGAAAAAAAAAATATATTAAAATGCTGGAACAGCTGATAGGAATTAATACTTCAATGAATAACCATGCTCTTGAATTTTTTTACAATGTACAGCTCATTTTATGTACAACAGTGAGCAGCTGAGTTTAGGAAGCAAGGTGATATAATCAAACCAATGTTTGCAAACTCCCACGTATAACAAATATTTAGCTTGGAAAATTGCTTGTTATATGGTGACCATAACAAAATATTAACCCATTATTGACTAGTTCAACCCGTTTCAAATCAAAATCAAAACTTTCTCTTCCAATTTTTCAAGAATGACACTTTCTCCTGTTTTCTATCCAATTAATTTCCCATTACAAACTGGATGAGCTCATTCAATTATTAAATCTTATTACACACTACTAGAGAGATATTTTAACACCTGCGGTGCTCGTTTCTTAACTACTTATTGCCAACATTATTTGTATCTGCAGTGAACATTATAATAGGTCAAAGTTGAGAGGATCAAGTAAAATTGCAATCTAAAAGTATATATATCATCCATATATCCCCTATTGCACTGTTAGCTCAATAGGAATAAAACAGTACTTTGAAAACTGACATTTCTGGGATCTATTCAGCCATTAACAAGAGAAAAGAGTGGTGAATGTTATTGCCAGAGCCTTCTAAATGTGGACGGACCTGCTTGTATAACCAACATTTTCTCGATTTCATTTGTACTCTTTATCAGAACTTTGAAATGGTTCGTATAAAGCTATTTGTGATAGTACAACATATCATTTTATCTGGTTGTTAACAGTTGTACTGCACAAATGTGTGTGTGTTACTGCATATCTTAACGGTCACACAGTAGTGGTCAAGTTTCTAACCTCATGCTGCTGTTAGCACATCAGAAATGCATAACCTGAGAGGCTCCCTGCTGCAGTGTAAGTGCAAAAAAAAACCTGATTTAGTCAAACTATTTTCTATCATCTGAACATGAGTAAACTCACGATTAGCATACACTGCTTTGCTAATGCTAATAGAATATTGGGCTGGAAATTAAAATATATGTTCGCAAAGCGTTGAGAGTGAAGATTTGCTAGTTTATATTTTTCATATTTCATTCATGTTGTTACAGGTTCTTTCCCTGCTTGTTATCTTATTGATATAGTTCAAATTTGACTATGGAAAATACCACAGTGTCAAGGACTGGCATTAAAAGGTTAAAATCTAATCATCATGAAATTCTCTATTTAATTTTACTGAAAAAGGAGATATGCCCTTGGACTTCACAAGAATCACAGTGTAAGAGGGAAACAACAATTTATACAGTATGAGAAGAGAATGCAGGTCAGTTGCAAGTGGATTCTGGTAGAGGCATTGACATTGGAGAGTGCACTAGTTGAAGGTGACTGGCAGACAACTGCCGAGCATTGTTTGAAATTTAAACAAGGCAGCCTGACCCTGATTAGTCAAGGCATTGTCCTGGAAAATGAATCAGCAAATGGCTGCCACTTATTTCATATATCAGATTACTCATTACTCGTGTTGCTAATGCACAGTAGCAGCATGAAACAGCTAGATTCACCTGTTGCTCAGATTTTTTAGATACCTTGCCCTTCCAGTGTTATCTGAGGTAGGCTGGGTGCTTTTCTTGTCCATTCATGAATTTCGGTGCTATTGTGATGCTAGATACGTGGGTCGTACATCCCAACAATTGGTGGATCACATCAGATTGTCTCAGCCGCTGTTCTCAACAAGCAATGTAAAGACCATACCAACAAGCCAGTGCTTGTAAAACTGAAAACACAGGGCGCGATTCTCCACTCCCACGCCGGTTGGGAGAATCGCCTGGGCCGCCAAAATTTCCGGGGACGCCGGTCCGACGCCCTCCCGCGATTCTCCCAAGCGGCGGGAACGGCCCGGTCGAGTTTCACGGGCCGCAGGCCGGAGAATCGCTGGAGACACCCAAAATGGCGATTCTCTGGCACCCCCGCTATTCTGAGGCCCGGATGGGCCGAGCAACCAGGCCAAAATGGCAGGTTCCCCCCGGCGCCGTCCACACCTGGTCGCTGCAGTCATGGGCGGTGCGTGAACGCTGGGGGGGCGGCCTGTGGGGGGGCGAGGGGGGATCCTGCATCGGGCTTCACCTGGAATGTGGGGTGGCCCGCGATCGGTGCCCACCGATCGTCGGGCCGTCCTCTCTGAAGGAGGACCTCCTTCCTTCCGCGGCCCCGCAAGATCCGTCCCCCATCTTCTTGTGGGGCGGACTTAGAGAGGACGGCAACCACGCATGGGCGGGTTGGCGCCGGCCAACCTACGCATGCACGGATGACGTCCGTTATGCGGCGCCGGCCGCATCATCTATGCGGTGCCGCTTTTACGTGGGCGACAAGGCCTGGCGCGTGTAGATGACGCTGCCCCGATACTGGCCCATTGTCAGGGCCTGAATCGGTCAGGACCGGGGCTGTTCCGCGCCGTTGTGAACCTCGATGGCATTCACGACGGCGCGGCCACTTCGGCGTGGGAGTGTAGAATCCCGCCCACAGTTTCCAACATTAGATGTGATTCCACGATTGGACAACATTTGCTAAATAATCCACAGTATGCTAAGATTTATGTTGACAACCAATTTAGAATTGGCAGTTGGGCTCATAGCATGGCGCACTTTCATGTACTGGAGGCTACATATATTAATACCCAAGACCCTGTTCCTCGCAGACATAAAGAACATGTACACACATTGCACCTGTTTCAGCTAAACAAAATAAGTGACAGCCATTAGCTGATTCATTCCCAGGGCAAAGCCTTGACCAATCAGGGGCAAGCTGCCTGGTTTAAATGTCAAACAATATTTGGCATTTATCTGTCAGTCACGATTAACTGGTGCATTCTCCAGTGGCAAAGCCTTTACTAGAACCCACTTGTCAACCAATTTGCATTCTCTTCTCATACTGTATAAATTTTTGTTTTCCCCTTATATTTGTATTCTTGTGAAGTGTCCTGATGAGTGCAAGACAAAAACTTCAACATGTCTCTTTTCTCAGCAATGCTCAATTTCTGTTCTACCAGGGGACTATTCATTTTATTTTAATTTAGATGCAGTAATTTAGGCTGATAGAATCCAAAACTCTGAAAAATTGCACAGGGTTCCTTTCTCTACATTTGTCATTTCTATCTATTGGGTTCTGAAACCAATAAGGTGCACCTTAAATTTGTGTAAAATTATAAAGTGGATCATAGTGAGTCCTTTTTGCATCTCTCTGGATTTACGTTGATGTAAAAAATGGGAGAGTTTATAAGCAGACTGCTGACTCACTATTACCTCATTTTACATGATCACTCAAGGTTGAGTTCCACCGCAATGCCTCCAAAAATAGATGAACATGCACCGAGACTCGACAATGTTATACAGTGGTAATTTCCCATTTGGTTCTGTGATTTATTGTTAGGCAACACTATAAACAATAGGTTAAGGTTTGTGTGGTGGACACAATGTTAATTTGCATTTTGTCATGCATGAAATTTATCCCGAGAAACTGCATGTTATGTCAGATTGTTCAGATTACTTTCCTGTAATTTTGAAAGACAAACCTGTCTTTCTCTATTAAATACCAATTGAAGTGGTGTGCATTTCCAGTATCTTTGATACTTTGTTCATTCCATAAATCAAAAAAAATTCAAAAAATAGCAAGCAACCAAATACAAACAACAAATTTGAAGTTGAAACAGGAAAACAGGCCATGTATGAATATTTATTTGTTTAGCATATTAAAAAATCTACATAAGAGAAAATCACACCCTTGCACTCTCAACATGACATTTATAGATGGCTGCAACAGCAGCATGGCTGCGTCAGAAATGATTCAAACCTTTGCAGACAAACCATTTAGGTGACTCTGAGAGTCAATCTTCCCTCAAATCCATGTTTTGTCTGTGGCACTTGCCATACGGAGTTAGGAGTTATTTGAAATGCATGGCTGGCACAGCAAGAAATGCCTCCCTCCACTAATGTAAAATCCTACTCCTCCCACCACAAAAATGTGAATTAAGCATTCATGGGATGTGTCACAATTACAGCTCATGATGTATGTCTGCGTCAAATTCTAAAAGCATTTTCTGCGATTCTGACTTCTTGATTTTCTATCTTTATTTTATAACCTTGGCAGCACTGTGTGCCTAAGCTATAAATTTCACGTAGAATCAGTAAGGTACAACGCCCTTTCTCATCAATATATATCAGAAAATATATATATTTTGTACACACATATATATAATATGTATATTGAAAACTGGTCCGTGAATAAAATGTAGAATTAATATATTCTTCATCGGTTTGAAGCTTTCATGTGCATGAGTAGTGATTGACCTAAAACTAACTCGGGATCATATTAATGCACGTCATTCATTCCTAACCAGGTCGTATTCTTAATCTCCTGATTTTGAATCAGAAAATTAGTTTTCATCTAAGAGTCTGCTGCTTGCACTGAATTGCAATTGTTGTTGCATGATCTTGCAAAGTTAAAATATACGTATCTAATTCTGTGAGATTGCATTTTATCTCTGGTGGACTTATCCATAGCTTCCAGATGCTCAATACATTTTACATTTATTAAAACTGAGGAGAGCATATCTGTTTTGTACCCCAAGGGGAATAAGTACTGTTCGAAGTCCGGAGTATTTTGATACATTGTGCGATCATAAATCAAATAATCAAGGTAACAAAAAACAGATAGTTCATCTGTGCTATGTTTAATGCTGATGAATATTTATAATTTATTAATCATAAAGTATAGGTTGTGCGCTATTGCTCTCTATGGCCATGCGCATGGCTTTTCACTTTCCAGTGTTAGACATTTTGTTACATTATGGAATCTTCACAGAATCATGCCTCTCTTTAATGCTGAAAAAGCTTTGGTTCGAGTATAATTTGAATCATAATACTTCACAGTAAACAGCAGAGTGGACTTAGGCTTATAAAAATAAACACTTTGCAAGAATGCAGCCATGTCTAGCACCTTCCATTTCACAACTCAATGCAAGAGGAAGAAATAAAAGGTCTTGCCACTGTCCAAGAAACAACACTGTTCAGCGACCAGTGGGTTACAACTAGACAGATAGACTTTACATGGAGGAAAACGAGAGGGGAAAACAAAACATTTTCTATTTTATTTTAGAGCTTCAGCCATGTAAGATGATGTTATTGAAACATACACATCTCTGAATTTGTAAATTAAATCTAGTATTCAAAATTCACAGAATGAACTAATCACATTATTATTGATGACTGGCTCAGCTGCAGTCTCAGTCAATGACGACCTCAATATGTATTGAATAGGGATAAGTTACTACAGATACATACATTACATTCCAAATAGTCTGCTAGATGCATCCTGTAAATTTAAGATGTACATAGAATAAAAAATAAAATGATGTGAATAGGTTTACAGTTTAAAATCTGCACTCAAAATATATTAATTTTTAAATATATTTACATATCCAGTGATCATCAACACAATTGTCTACTGTGTCTTTTTTGTGTTCATTTGGCTTAAGTAAATCACTATTTAATTTACTTAGTTGTTTACATCATCAATATTAAGCAACTATACTGTACTATGTAAGATATATTTTCTGTTACATTGAGCTGAAAAGATTTATAATATGATTAAAAATTTAGAATGTGTAAGTTAGTAAGACTTGAAAGAAAATAGCTAAGTTTAATTTCAAGTGTAAATATTCAATAATTGATACTGGTAACAAAAATGTAAACTATTAAAGCTGCAGGGATCATATTGTATTTTTTGAGAAAAATAAAGTCAAAATGAATCCAGAACTCTCAATATATGACGAGCGTGGCATGAGAAATGGTGCAAAGAGTTTTTTTACCAGAAGCTACTCACCTTAAGATGCTAAATATTTGTCTGATGGATGACCCGGCTTATTTGGAATCAATTGCATCAACCTCTTTCCCATTGTCTTTCCTGCAAGTACAGTACACTATCTGTGCTTAATATGTAGGGGCTTTTCACAGTAACTTCACTGAAGCCTACTTGTGACAATAAGTGATTATTATTATTATTATGTATTTATAATTTCCCGGCCTTGGAGTTTGGCATCCTTCAAATATTTTATTTTGCCAGGAAAGCAAGGTTGTTAGCAGTAAAAGAGAAAACAAGATAAACCAATCAGTTTTGATTACGTTGGGTTTTAACACCCTGAATATTAATACGGGTGTCAATTAACTCAGATGGCAAGAGTGTGGCGCAGAATAAAGTTAACAGTGTGGCTTCCAGCCCTGTACTGGCTGAGGTAGTTCTTGCGGGCTTGCCTTCTTGCCTTACCCCATTGTGATATCATGGCATAAGGCATGAATAGCAACCCTTGGACAACAAGGATGCTGCATAGAGAGAGAGAGAATATTCACAAAGGAAGAAAAGACTGAGGATCGAAGAGCTGAGTTTGAGGAAGACCAATGCAGATTACAGGCAGGTTCTTAATTTATGCTAAAAAGTAATTGCTTATTTGATTGATGTTAATGTAAATAAAAGTTGCTTCTATTGGGTAATCGTTTGGGAGTAATCAGTCCTTAAAGTTGACAGCATGTACTGGTAAATTAACATCTGTATTTCAGAGAATTATATGAGTTGCCAATAGGGGGTCTTGCCTACTGATAGCAAAATTCTGGGCTGTGCAGATCTAAATTTATGATTTGAACTAGAGGTGGCTGCAGCGCCCCACGGATAACCTCATAGAGTGAATGCCAGAACTGCATTTTTAATCTGGCAGTCTTGTGTCCATTCCACCACTTTCTCTGTACCTGTGTAGTCAGATATTGGTTCACTTTTACTTAATTTGAAGGTACCTCACAACTATTAAAGGTCAACAACGTATCACCTTAAAGTGTGTGTTCAGATCGATTCATACAACATCATCTTGTACACTGAACTCAATATTGAATATTTGAATATAACTACAGGAACTCACAAAGGCCAAATTCTCAGTAATTCACTTTCAGTTGCTGCTGCATATTTAAAGCATTGATTCATGCTAAAGGAACTAAGGTGGGTTTAACGTTTGCATGAATTTTGCATGAAAAGGTGTTTTAAAATTATGTACTGCCTCTGAAAATGCCCTCAAGCATAATCAGTTGAAAACCTGTATAATGAGGCACAGTAAATCACATCTTGTCATTATAAATGTACAGTGTATTTTTCTGTAGAACTGGGTGTGAGATCATCCAAGTTATAATAGCAATAATGAACAGCAAATTGTACAATAATTGATATATGTATATGTCAACATTTCTTGAAGTACAGCAAGACAAGGCTGTGGGCACGCACAGGACAGTGAGATAGGTTTTGTGTGCCCCAACAAAGTGTTGGCATAGCAGACGGATGAGATAAATGATCATCTTCTGTACTTAAAGATGCTATAGCTCGATAGAAATTCAACAATTAATGCACAGTGCTCATGTTCATTATTGTTTATGAGCTTTTGCATTCCAGTACACATGCCCTCTAACTGCACTGCATAATGGCGATCTGTTACCCTACGGTATTTGTTATTATGAGGCATATTTCCATGATGTACTGGGCTAACTGAACACATTTAGACTTGTCTCACTCTATGTTGTACATAACTCTACAGATAATGCTAGACTATCTGGCTTCGTGTGTACCGTTTCTGAATAAACTCAAGATGGTTTGTGCTATACTTTGTTGTAAATAAAATTCTTAGTTTAATAAAAATGATTTGCTGAAGAGTTTTCAAATGAGTAATTTATTAATAGATATTCTCTTATTATTAATTCACTGCAGATACATGGAGATACCTAAAAGGGCAACAGAACAATAATTTTTGATAATCAGGATCAGTGACTAAAAATGTTTGACGTTACTTTGTTTAGAGAGGCACTAACTTCATAAGAAAACAGTCACCCTGTTTGGACAAGAGGAACCATGGATCACTTCCTTCACAAAGCCATCCCATACAACTGGTCTAACAATGTATTTGTATACGTTTTTTAAAAAATGAAAAAAGAAATGCCAACCATATATACATCGCGGGCAGCACGGTGGTGCAGTGGTTAGCATTGCTGCCTCACGGCGCCGAGGTCCCAGGTTCGATTCCGGCTCTGGGTGGAGTTTAATGGGGCTGGTTTAGCACAGTGGGCTAAACAGCTAGCTTGTAATACAGAACAAGGCCAGCAGCGCGGGTTCAATTCCCGTACCGGCCTCCCCGAACAGGTGCCGGAATGTGGCGACATTGAAGCCTACTTATGACAATAAGCGATTATTATTATTAGTATATATGATTATTTTTTACTTACTCTATTTTGTCAGTGTTTGCAATGTCAGAAACAAGATAATGGCCGGGATTCTCCGATCCCGCGACGGGTCGGAGAATTGGCAGGGGGGGTGGGAGGCGCGAACCCCACCACGCCGCTCCGATGCCGGTCCGCTGATTCTCTGGACGGCGAAGAATCGTGCCTAATAGGGCCGTCGCGGTAGCCGTGGCACCGGTCGGGTGGCGTTGAAAGCGCCCCCCCCCCCCCCCCCGGGCGATTCTCCACGCTCAATGGGCTGAGTCCCGCCAGCATCGTTTGCGTATGGTCCTAACCGGCGGGACCTCGGCATTCTGGCTCCGGAGGCCGCCCTGGTGGGTGGGTGGGGGATGCAGGGAGATCCGTCTCCAGGGGCGGCCTCCACGGTGGCAGGCCCGTGATCGGGGGCAACAGATCGGCGGGCGGGCTCATTCAGGGGGGCGTCTATGTTCCTCCGCACCAAGCCCCTGTAGGGCTCCACCATATTGCCTGTGGACTGGCACGGAGATGGCCGTGGCGCACATGTTTAGGCCTTTCCACAACCGCCGAGAGTCTGTCTGTGACTCTAGCTTGGTTTGATATTCTCTCTTGGCATCTTGGATGGCTTTGTGGAGGTCGTACCTGGATTTCTTGTATAGGTGAGGGTCGTCTGACTTGAATGCCTGAGACCTGTCCTTCAGTAGGGGGGTCAATCATGAGCCATGGTTTCCGGTTGGGGAACGCACGTACTGCTTTCTTTGGCATGCAGTCGTCCACACATTTGCTGATGAAGTCTGTGACGGTGGTGGCATACTCATTTAAGTTGGTCGCTGAATTCTTAAATATGGACCAGTCCACTGTCTCTAAGCAGTCATGTAGGAGCTCTTCTGTTTCCTCAGACCAGCACTACACGACCTTCTTAGCTGGATTCTCCTGCTTCAGTTCCTGCTTGTATGCTGGGAGAAGGAGCACCGTCTTATCGTCTGATTTCCCAAAGTGCGGTCGGGGGATGGAACGGTAGGTGCCCTTGATTTTTGAGTAGCAGTGGTCAAGAGTGTTGTCACCCCTGGTGGGACAGGAGATGTGCTGGTGGAATTTTGGCAGTACGCTCTTGAGGTTGACCTTGTTGAAGTCTCCGGCCACAATGAACAAGGCCTCCGGGCGTTCTGTTTCATAGTTGTTTATAACTGTGTAGTTTGTCCAGGGCCTTCTTCAATTCTGCCTGGGGTGGGATGTAGACCGCTGTGATAATGGCCGAAGTGAACTCATGTGGAAGATAGTATGGGCGGCACTTCACGGTCAGGTATTCCAGGTCCGGGAAGCAGTAGGTTGCCAGGGTCGCCACATCCAAGCACCAGGAGGAGTTGATGAGGAGGCAAACCCCTCCACCCTTCGCTTTGCCTGATGACGCGGTACGAGAATTGAGGACGCGGTACGAGAATTGAGAAGCCTTCAGGTTGTATGGCACAGTCCGGTGAGGCAGGGGTGAGCCATGTCTCTGTGAAACAGAGCACGCAGCAGTCTCTTACTTCCCTCTGAGAGGTAAGTCTGGCGTTAAGCTCGTCCAGCTTGTTTTCGATCGCTTGGATGTTTGCCAGGAGTATGCTGGGGAGAGGGGTCTTGACACCACGTTGTTTCAGTCTCACCTGCAGACTGCCACGTTTCCCTTGCTTCCTCGGTCGGTGGCTGCGGCTGGATGGTCCCGGGATCTGATGGGAGAAGTCTGATCTTGTGGAAGGTAGGTGGTTGCGACTGGCGGGGTCCAGGGTGCTGGTTACGTTTCCGGGGTCGCGTGAAGCAAGTTATATGAAGCAAGTTAGTGCATTTCTCATCAGTTGCACCCTTTGGGGAAGCAACAAAATGTAACATATTAGTATGTTAATTTCCTTACATCTGAGTGCCTTTCTTTAACTGTAGGCAAATATACTTTGCAGTAAAATTTATGGTTTCCATATCTGCTAATTCTCTTTCTCTGCCCATCTCCCTTTGCACATTATGGATTAGGCTACAGGATAATATTTGCTCAATAATTTCCCTTTTTAGTTTTCTCCACATTATTAAAATGGGCACTTATCCTCCAGTCTTCAGAAGGATTATCCAACTAAAGGCTTCATTGGTAAATGTTTCTCATTTCCAAGATGACCTGACATGCTGTGCATTTCTTGATTCCCAGCATTTGCAGCTTCTACTTTATGTTAAACACCTGTGCACAATTCATCTGGAATTTTTGGAGATCCTCCCAAATTTTCTACCATAACTGCAACAGAAGATCAGCAGAAATCCTGAAGAAATAACGGGCGGATTTCTCCCCCCCCGCCCCCCCCACCCCCGTGACGAGTTTGGAAGCGGGCAGGAATGGAGACTCTAGTCGGAGCCAGTCTGAAATCCACTGGTGTTAAAACACGTTGCAATTCTCCCAATGGCAGGTTAACAGCAGATTGGGTTTCATGCTGGCTGGAAGTGTAAAAGTCATTTGCATTCATTTGCATCTCATGAATGCTCATCAAAACAGCTAACCACCCGAATCTTCCAATTTTACGCCATGCCAATGGGAAATTACGCCTAAAATCCAATTGATAAAGAGGGGCGTATACAAGGTGGTCCTTGGTTCGCAAAAGATTTCAAGGTGAGTGCAACATGCAAAGCTAACCTATTGCAGTGCTGCCCTGTCCCGGTGCGCGGTATACTGTTCTACCAGGACAGAAAGCTCCATGCAGAGCTGGTCTCCATGTTCAGCACTGTGGTGCTGGACCTCCTGTGTCACCGGCTCAGATCAGTACACTGCCTGGGGCTGGGAGGAAAGGGTCTCCTCCCCCCTGGTGCCACATGCCAATATGTCCAGACCACACTGTGCTGCAGGACTCAAGCAGCCAATGCAACAAAAGTTCAAAGTGCAACTGGGGATGGAGTGTGAGATGAGGCCGGAGTGCCGGGGGTGTGTGTGGATGTGTTGGGCTGACAAAGCCGGAGTGGGGGGGGGGGGGGGCAATGAGGAAGGAGGGCCGGTCAAGGGGGGAAAGTGGGGGCCAGACAAATGCAAGGGAAGAGTAATGTGGAAGGATGGCTGTGCAAGGGGGAAGGGTGAGGGCTCATTTTAGCAGACAGTGGGGAAAGGAGATGGATGGAGAAGATGAACACTGGAAGGCAGAGGGAAGACCTTGGGAAGGGAATCTGAACCTCGACAAGGCTGCATGAAAAGCTCACAAAAAAGGGGGTCATCGTTTACTGGCAGGGGATGCACACGGACTTCAAATTAAGGGGTGGGTTCCTATTAATGTGGCACATTATTGATAGTTCGCACAAACACTTAACAGATGGGGGCTGCAGTAGATTGGGAAGGTTACTGTTGCCCATAGACCTCTTTGGAAACGGGAACTATGTCAAGGCTCCCGTTTAAGTTCAAGGGTTGGCAGACAGGAGTCAGGGAGTACAGACATTCCTTCTGCAAAATGGAAAGGAGTCATGATAGGCAGTCCAGAGACCATATGGATCTCACAATCTGAAGTCAGAGAAGGGAGAGAGTGCAAAAGAGAATTGGACATGCAGTAGAAGCAATCAATGGAAGCCATGCGTACCTCAGCTATAGGGATGGTGGCACAGTGGGTAGCACTGCTGCCTCATGGCGCTGGGGACTCGGGTTCAATTCTGGTCTTGAATGACTGTTTGTGTGGGTTTGCTCCGGCTGCTCCAGTTTCCTCCCACAGTCCAAAGATGTACAGGTTAGTTGGATTGGCCGTGTTAAATCGTCCCTTAGCGTCCAAACATGTGCAGGTAATGTGGGGTTATGGGGTTGCAGGGATATAATGGGGAGTGAGCCTAAGTGGGGTGCCTTTTCAGAGAGTTGATGCAGACCCGATGGGCTGTATGCCCTCCTTCTGATTTGTAGAGATTCTATGGTTCTATATGGGGGCAAAGGCTGTGTGCTTCAAAGGAAAAATGCAAAGCTTGGTGTGCAGGGCTGTCTGACAGTTGATGTCCTTGGGTGTGGTGGACTCTGTAATGGGCTGCAGAGGGCATGACGATGGTCATGGGGACACCTGCAGCCTGTAGATGGGGAACACATAATGCAGAAACTGACATGGGAGATGGAACCCCCGTAAGTCACGGCACATATACCTCCAGATCCCCCCCCCCCCCCCCCCCCCCCTCCCCACCCCCCGTTCCCACAGGACACCAGATTTCACATCTGTGGAATGGAAACTGCTCACCTCTATGTGCGTGTGTGCTAGAGTCGCAGGGCAAGGTAGCAGGAGAAACAATGTAATCAAAGGTGCCAAAGCATAGCTGCCAAACATCTCCCATAGGTCTCTTGTTCATATCTTTCCGTTCAGCCGCCTTTAGCCATTCTGGTCCTCAATATATCATTTTAGAGAGGAGGCAAAGGTGGTAATGGATCCAGTGGTCCAGGGAGCTTTTCTCAGAATCTTCATTTGATGCAGGAGGTGAAGGAAGGAAAGGTGCCAGCACAGGCAGCTCTAGCAGGATGCACTGTCTGGGGGACATGGCCATGGGTTGCGTGAATATCACAGGAGGCTGACCTTGGAGATGACTCGCCACACTGAATGTCCATCGTCGATGAGTCTCCTACTTGTAGTACTAAAGGCGTTGACCATGGAAATAGTGGATATGTTGATTGTCATCTTCTGTAGATTCTGAAATAGTCCCAGCAGATTGGAGGGTGGAAAATATAACCCCACTATTTTAAAAAGGAGGGAGGGAATTAAAGACCAGTTAGCCCACCATGAGTGCTAGGGAAAATGCTGGAATCTATCATAACGGACGCGATAAAAGGACACATGAACCAATATTAACTGGATTAAACAAAGTTAACATGGATTCAGGGGCAGACTTTCAATGAAACATGAGCATTGCAGCGCGAGGCCCCGGACAATGGAGGTGGGGCCCATATGGAAAGGTGACTGCTGTGGTGGGAACACCATGCGAACACCAATCAGAGCCTTGGTGGCTCTAAATTTGTTGATAGGCTCAAATGAGCCGATCAACAGGCAATACAGAACCACACTGGGCTCTGATTGGTAGACTCCACTTTAGGGCGGGAAAGCAATGTGCCAGACATTGAGAGGTGGTGGAGACCTAGAGCAGTTCAGACATAGATCTCCCGAATTGTGGTGAAGATTCTGAACGATTATTGAATTAAGGTGCAAAGCAGCAGCCAGATTTCTGGCATTCAGCTTGAGGCAAAAATTAGTAACCGACCTAACATCGGGTTTGAGCCTGTGAAGCCCTAATAATAATAATTTTTAGTGTCACAAGCAGGCTTACATTAACACTGCAATGAAGTTACTGCGAAAAGCCCCTGGTCGCCACATTCCGGCACCTGTTCGGGTACACTGAGGGAGAATTCAGGATGACCAAATTACCTAACAAGCACGTCTTTCGGGACATGTGGGAAGAAACCGGAGCACGGAGGAAACCCACACAGACATGGGGAGAACGTGCAGACTCCGCACAGACAGTGACCCAAGCTGGGAATCGAACCTGGGACCCTCGCGCTGTGAAGCAACAGTTCTAACCTCTGTGCTACCTTGCTGCCCTAAAAGCGAAAGGTCAAGAGTGGGATCAACGAAGTGAAGAGGAGGCACTGCCCAAAGACCTTTAGAATTCATCAAAGAAGGACGAAGGGATTGATTAAGAAGGGGAAAGTACAGTATGAAAGGAAGCTTGCAGGGAATATAAAGACTGACACTCAGAGTTTCTACAGATATGTGAAGAGAAAGAGATTGGTAAAGAAAAATGTAGGCCCCCTACAGACAGAAACAGGGGAATGCACAATAAGGGACAAAGAAATGGCTGAGCAATTGAATACATACTTTGGTCTGTCTTCACAAAAGAGGACACAAATCAGATACCATAAACATTTAGAAAGCAGTGGCAGGATCAGTCAGAGTCAGCATGGATTTATCAAGGGAAAATCATGCTTGACAAATCTGTTGGAAATCTTTGAAGATGTAACCAGTACAGTTGACAAGGGGGAGACATCGATGTGGTATATTTGGACTTTCAGAAGGCGTTTGACTAAGTCCCGCATAAGAGATTATTGTGCAAAATTAAAGTGCATGGGATTGGGGAAAATATATTGAGATGGATAGAAAACTGGTTGGCAGAGAGGAAACAAAGAGTAGGGATTAATGGGTCCTTTTCAAATTGGCAGGTAGTAACTAGTGGGGTAACACAGGGATCGGTACTGGGACCCCAGCTATTCACAATATATATTAAGGATTTGGATGAGGGAAAAAAATGTATCATCTCAAAGTTTGCAGATGATACCAAATTAGGTGGGAGGGTGAATTGTGACCAGGATGCAGGGATCCTACAGCAAGATCTGGACAGGTTGGGCGAGTGGCAAATCAGTGGCAGATGCAGTATAATTTGGATAAGTGTGAGGTTATTCACTTTGGGAGCAAAACAGCAAGGCAGATGACTGAATGGTTGTAAATTGCGAGAGGGGAGTATGCAGTGGGACCTGGGTGTCCTTGTGCACCAGTCGCTGAAGGTAAGCATGCAGGTGCAGCAGGCAGTAAAGAAGGCGAATGGTATGTTGACCTTCATTGCGCGAGGTTTCGAGTATAGAAGCAGGGATGTGTTGCTGCAATTATACAGGGCCTTGGTGAGGCCACACTTTTGCGTATTGTGTGCAGTTTTGGGCTCCTTCTCTGAGGAAACATGTTCTTGTTCTCGAGGGAGTGCAGCGAAGGTTTACCAGACTGATTCCAGGGATGGCGGGACTGTCATATGAGGAGAGATTGATTAGGTTGGGATTGTTCTCGCTGGAGTACAGAAGAATGAGGGGGATCTCATAGAGACTTATAAAATTTTAACGGAACTAGACAGGGTAGATACAGGGACGATGTTACCAATGATGGGTGTGTCCAGAACCAGGGGTCACAGTCTGAGGATTCAGGGTAAACCATTTCGGACAGATATAAGGAGACATTTCTTCACACAGAGTGGAGAGCCTGTAGAATTCATTACCACAGGAAGTAGTTGATGCTGAAACTTTGAATATATTCAAGAGGCGGCTGGATATAGCACTTGGGGAGAATGGGATCAAAGGCTATGGGGAGAAAGCAGGATTAGGCTATTGAATTGGATGATCAGCCATGATCGTGATGAATGGCGGAGCAGGCTCGAAGGGCCAAAAGGCCTCCTCCTGCTCCTATCTTCTGTGTGTATATGTATGTATGAGTGGAGCAGCGGTGGGGACTTGCAACCTCCAGAGAAGCTGGGGGAGGCAGGGTAAGCAACAACAAAGGACAGAGGTCACCATGCCAGATAGCTAGCAGCTGCCAGGCAGCCAGCCAGGAGTACACACTGTCGTCGAGGCTCGAGGCCTAGATACCTGAGCGAGAGCTAAGAGGTGAGCAGCGCTGCAGTCAGGAGGTGCGATGAATACCAGGCAAGCGCCGGCATCGTGTCTCAGGGAACCAGAGAGCAGCGGCCAATGGGAGTGGGCAACTTGACCAGAGGCCAGCCAGGCAGCAGGACTGAGAGTGAGAGCACTGGACTGGACAGTTATCGGACTGGGCAGCAAAGGTGAGAGAGAGCAGAGGCCAGGCCAAAAAGCCAGCTACAGCAGCCATCTATCCAGCAAGAAGCACATGCAGTCATCGAGGCTTGAGGCCCAGCCGCCCAAGTGACAGCTGTGAGGTGCGGAGAAGACCAGGCAAGAACAGGCATCGTGCCTCAGGAAATGGGAGAGCAGCGGCCAGTGGGAAGGGCAACCCGACCAGAGCCAGAGGCCAGCCAGGCAGAGCTGCGAGTGAGAGGGCTGGGCAGCAACCAACATCTTCTTTCTTCATTGTTTTTGCAAGTTGAATTTCCTGCCTTTTTAGTGCCAGTCATTTCTCTCTCTGATCGACTGTGATGTCTTTTATGATACCCGGCTTGCCTTGACCATCCATTGGCATCACAGAAGCTAGTTACCCTGGTAGGATTTTGGCAGTGAACTCCGGATCATCCTCACACTAATTCTTTGTACCATTTCTGTGACATAATTGTGGGCATGGTCCAACGTCATTGGGGCAAGGCTCGACATCGTTGGGGGAGGCAGCCACGTCACCAGTGGGGCCTCTGAAAAGAGGGAGCGCAAAAGGCCCCGAAAAGTCCACCTCTGCATGGATTTATGAAAGTGAAAAGGATGGCACAGCAGTGGTTAGCACTGCTGCCTCACGCGCTGAGGCCCCTGGGTCACTGTCCGTGTGGAGTTTGCACCTTCTCCCCGTGTCTGCGTGGGTCTCACCCCCACAATCCAAAGATGTGCAGAAGGTGGATTGGCAGTGCTAAATTAATATGCCCCTTAATTGGAAAAAACAATAATTGGGTGCTCTAAATTTATTTAAAAAATGAAAGTGAAATCATGTTTGATAAACCTACTGATTTTTTAAAATCCATAACTAGCAGAATACATAAGGTGGACCAGTGAATGTGGTGTATTTGGATTTTTGATAAAGTCCCACGTAAGAGGTTATGTGCAAAATTAAAATGTATGGCTTGGGGGTAATATATAGGCATGGATTGAAAATTGGTTAGCAGACAGGAAAAAAAGAGCAGAAATAAATGGGTCTCTTCCGAAGTATCAGGCAGTGACTAGTGGGGTCCCACAAGGATCAGTGCTTGGGCTCCAGCAATTCACAATATACATCGATGATTTGCTTCAGCGAACCAAAAGTACTATTTCCAACTTTGTTGATAACATGAAACTTGATGGGAATGTGAGTGGTGAGGAGGATATTAAGAGGATTCAAAGTTATTTTGAGAAGTTGCGTGAGTGGCCAGATACATGGCAGATGCAGTACAACGTGAATAAAGGTGAAGTTATCCACTTTGACAGAGAAACAGAACGGAGGTTTATTATTTAAATGATGATAGATTGGGAAATGTTGATGTACAAAGGGTGTCCTCATACACCAGTCACTGAATAGGCCCCTGGTAGTGTTCTGAGGTGTTAAATTGTATAAATGTAGAACTTAGGCAAGTGCGTGACAAAGGCAGAGTGATATTAATGGGGGATTTTCATTTACACATAGATTGGGAGAGGCAGACAAGCACCTGTCGGAAAGGTGATGATTTTCTGGAACGTGTCCAGGATAGTTTCCGACAGCAATATGTTCTAGATTTAACAAGAGGACAGGCAATATCAGATTTAGTTATGAGTAATGAGCCAAATTTAATTAGTAGCCTAACTGTGTGTGGACATTTATCACAGAGTGATTACAACATGATTGAATTCAATGTAGCATTTGAAAGTGAAAAGCACGAATTAGCTATTCGAAATTTAGACTTGGGTAAGGCGGACTTTGATGGGATGAGGCAGAGACTGTCCACGGTAAACAGGGATTATCTGTTAATGGGTCAAACGATTGAAGAACAGTGGAAAATGTTTAAAGAAATATTTCATGAAATACAGAGCAAGTATAAACCCCTAAGAGGGAAAAGCTCTACCTCACACAAAAAAACAGCCGTGGAAAACTAAAGAGCATAAAACGAAAAGAGGGCTTGTAAAAATGAAAAACACAGCAAAGATGCAGATGAATGGGATAGATATAAAGACCAGCAAGGGTCACAAAGAAGCTTATAAGACGACTAAAAGAGATTATGAAAGGAAACTTGCAAGGGAATCAAAATCATTAAGAAGAAATTTAATAGTTATAAAAAGGGAAGACGGATTGTATCTTCCTGGAAAGGAGGATAACTTGCCGGAAGTCCCGAAAAAAATTAATAGTCGATAAAGGACTCAATTAACGCAAGTACAGCTTCAGTAACTAGGAATTAATGGAACTAAAGAGTGACAAATCCCCTGGTTTTCATTCCGAGGTGTTAAAGGAGTTAGGGGAGCACATTGTAGATGCCCTAACTATAATCTTTCAGAGTTCCCTAGATTCAGGAGTAATCCCTCTGGATTGGAAAATTGCAAATGTTACTCCACTTTTTAAGAAGGGTGAAAGGGGGAAGCCAGGGAATTACAGACTGCTCAGCCTAACATCTGTGGTGGGGAAATTGCTGGAGTCTATAATCAGGGATAGGGAAACTGAACATCATGAAAAGTTTTGGCCTGACAATTCTCACTGAATTTTCTGAAGAGGTGACTAAGGTAGTGGGCAGGGGAATGACTGTGGATGTTATTGATAGGGACTTCCAGAAGGCATTTCTGATTGGCAGGCAATGACTAGTGGGGTACTGCTGGAATGCTTCAGTGGGATTTGGACGGGCTGAGGCAGTGGGCACATGCATGGCAGATGCAGTAAAATGTGGATAAATGTGAGGTTATCCACTTCAATAGCAAAAATAGGAAGGCAGATTATTATTTGAATAGGTATAAATTGAGTGAGGTGGATACTCAGCGAGACCTTGGTGTTGGGCATCAGTCACTGAAAATACAGGTACAGCAGGCAGTAAAGGCAAATGGTATGTTGGCCTTCATAGCGAGAGGATTTGAGTACAGGAATGGAGATGTTTTACTGTAATTTTATAGGGCATTGGTGAGGCCGCACCTGGGGTTTTGTGTGCAGTTTTGGTGTCCTTATCTGAGGAAGGATGTTCTTGTTATTGAGGGAGCGTCGCTAAGGTTTACCAGGTTGATTCCTGGGGTGGAGAACAGTCCTATGAGGAGAGACTAAATTGGTTAGGATGATATTAATTGGAGTTTAGAAGAGTGAGAGGGGATCTCATAGAAACTTACAAAATTCTAACAGGATTAGAGAGGGTAGATTCAAAAAGAATGTTTCCGATGGTGGGGGAGTCCAGAACTAGGGGTCATAGTTTGAGGATAAGGGGAAACCTTTTAGGACTGAGGTGAGGAGAAATTTCATCACCCAGAGAGTGGTGAATCTTTGGAAAGACGCCCACAGTAGGTCACACAGGAGGGTGCTGGATAGGGGCCACAGAGCGTACAGCTCGCAACAGGGACAAGCGGACTGGGGCCAGAGGCCCCACTGGTGTTGGGCGCCAACGGGGCCTGGGATATGATTTGGAGCACAGAGTGCCGGGGGAACGGCCGTGGGTGGTTGTGGGGATGGGACGGGAGGGGAAGGTGGGAGGAGGGATATGCAGGGGCTGAAATAGAGGCCAAGACCACCGTGTAGCCCATTGGGCCTGATCAGGCACAGGTGTACCCACCATATTAACATGTCTGTAGTTTACCTCCTGCAGACAATGGATTCAGGTATCCAAACGGGCATGGTTACCATCACATAAGAACATAAGAACTAGGAACTGGAGTAGACCATCTGGCCCCTCGAGCCTGCTCCGCCATTTAATGAGATCATGGCTGATCTTTGTGAACTCAGCTCCACTCTCCGGCCCATACACCATAACATAGAACATAGAACATAGAACAATACAGCGCAGTACAGGCCCTTCGGCCCACGATGTTGCACCAAAACAAAAGCCATCTAACCTACACTATGCCATTATCATCCATATGTTTATCCAATAAACTTTTAAATGCCCTCAATGTTGACGAGTTCACTACTGTAGCAGGTAGGGCATTCCACAGCCTCACTACTCTTTGCGTAAAGAACCTACCTCTGACCTCTGTCCTATATCTATTACCCCTCAGTTTAAAGCTATGTCCCCTCGTGCCAGCCATTTCCATCCGCGGGAGAAGGCTCTCACTGTCCACCCTATCCAACCCCCTGATCATTTTGTATGCCTCTATTAAGTCTCCTCTTAACCTTCTTCTCTCCAACGAAAACAACCTCAAGTCCATCAACCTTTCCTCATAAGATTTTCCCTCCATACCAGGCAACATCCTGGTAAATCTCCTCTGCACCCGCTCCAAAGCCTCCACGTCCTTCCTATAATGCGGTGACCAGAACTGTACGCAATACTCCAAATGCGGCCGTACCAGTGTTCTGTACAGCTGCAACATGACCTCCTGACTCCGGAACTCAATCCCTCTACCAATAAAGGCCAACACTCCATAGGCCTTCTTCACAACCCTATCAACCTGGGTGGCAACTTTCAGGGATCTATGTACATGGACACCTAAATCCCTCTGCTCATCCACACTTCCAAGAACTTTACCATTAGCCAAATATTCCGCATTCCTGTTATTCCTTCCAAAGTGAATTACCTCACACTTCTCTACATTAAACTCCATTTGCCACCTCTCAGCCCAGCTCTGCAGCTTATCTATATCCCTCTGTAACCTGCTACATCCTTCCACACTATCGGCAACACCACCGACTTTAGTATCGTCTGCAAATTTACTCACCCACCCTTCTGCGCCTTCCTCTAGGTCATTGATAAAAATGACAAACAGCAACGGCCCCAGAACAGATCCTTTTACTCCACTTGTGACTGAACTCCATTCTGAACATTTCCCATCAACCACCACCCTCTGTCTCCTTTCAGCTAGCCAATTTCTGATCCACATCTCTAAATCACCCTCAATCCCCAGCCTCCGTATTTTCTGCAATAGCCTATCGTGGGGAACCTTATCAAACGCTTTGCTGAAATCCATATACACCACATCAACTGCTCTACCCTCGTCTACCTGTTCAGTCACCTTCTCAAAGAACTCGATAAGGTTTGTGAGGCATGACCTACCCTTCACAAAGCCATGCTGACTATCCCTGATCATATTATTCCTATCTAGATGATTATAAATCTTCTCTCTTATAATCCCCTCCAAGACTTTACCCACGACAGACGTGAGGCTCACCGGTCTATAGTTGCCGGGGTTGTCTCTGCTCCCCTTTTTGAACAAAGGTACCACATTTGCTATCCTCCAGTCCTCTGGCACTATTCCTGTAGTCAATGATGACATAAAAATCAAAGCCAAAGGTCCAGCAATCTCTTCCCTGGCCTCCCAGAGAATCCTAGGATAAATCCCATCAGGTCCCGGGGACTTATCTATTTTCAGCCTGTCCAGAATTGCCAACACCTCTTCCCTACGTACCTCAATGCCATCTATTCTATTAGCCTGGGGCTCAGCATTCTCCTCCACAACATTATCTTTTTCCTGCGTGAATACTGACGAAAAATATTCATTTAGTATCTCGCCTATCTCTTCAGACTCCACACACAACTTCCCATCCCTGTCCTTGGGAAGGTCCTACTCTTTCCCTAGTCATTCGCTTATTCCTGACATACCTATAGAAAGCTTTTGGGTTTTCCTTGATCCTTCCTGCCAAATACTTCTCATGTCCCCTCCTTGCTCGTCTTAGCTCTCTCTTTAGATCCTTCCTCGCTACCTTGTAACTATCCATCGCCCCAACTAAAACTTCACACCTCATCTTCACATAGGCCTCCTTCTTCCTCTTAACAAGAGATTCCACTTCTTTGGTAAACCATGGTTCCCTCGCTCGACGCCTTCCTCCCTGCCTGACCGGTACATACTTATCAAGAACACGCAGTAGCTGATCCTTGAACAAGCTCCACTTATCCAGTGTGCCCAACACTTGCAACCTACTTCTCCACCTTATCACCCCCAAGTCACGTCTAATGGCATCATAATTGCCCTTCCCCCAGCTATACCTCTTGCCCTGCGGTGTATACTTATCCCTTTCCATCATTAACGTAAACGTCACCGAATTGTGGTCACTGTCCCCAAAGTGCTCTCCTACCTCCAAATCCATCACCTGGCCTGGTTCATTACCCAAAACCAAATCCAACGTGGCCTCGCCTCTTGTTGGCCTGTCAACATATTGTGTCAGGAAACCCTCCTGCACACACTGTACAAAAAACGACCCATCTAATGTACTCGAACTATATCTTTTCCAGTCAATATTTGGAAAGTTAAAGTCTCCCATAATAACTACCCTGTTACTTTCGCTCTTATCCAGGATCATCCTCGCCATCCTTTCCTCTACATCCCTAGAACTATTTGGAGGCCTATAGAAGACTCCCAACAGTGTGACCTCTCCTTTCATGTTTCTAACCTCAGCCCATACTACCTCGGAAGATGAGTCCCCATCTAGCATCCTCTCCGCCACCGTAATACTGCTCTTGACTAGCAGCGCCACACCTCCCCCTCTTTTGCCTCCTTCTCTGAGCTTACTAAAACACCTAAACCTCGGAACCTGCAACATCCATTCCTGTCCCTGCTCTATCCATGTCTCCGAAATGGCCACAACATCGAAGTCCCAGGTACCAACCCATGCTGCCAGTTCCCCTACCTTATTTCGTATACTCCTGGCATTGAAGTAGACACACTTCAAACCACCTACCTGAACACTGGCCCCCTCCTGCGACGTCAACTCTGTGCTCCTGACCTCTATACTCTCATTCTCCCTTACCCTAAAACTACAATCCAGGTTCCCATGCCCCTGCTGCATCAGTTTAAACCCCCCCAAAGAGCACTAACAAATCTCCCCCCCAGGATATTTGTGCCCCTCAGGTTTAGATGTAGACCATCCAGTCTGTAGAGGTCCCACCTTCCCCAGAAAGAGCCCCAGTTATCCAGAAATCTGAATCCCTCCCGCCTGCACCATCCCTGTAGCCACGTGTTTAATTGCTCTCTCTCCCTATTCCTCATCTCACTATCACGTGGCACGGGCAACAACCCAGAGATAACAACTCTGTTTGTTCTAGTTCTGAGCTTCCTGAAAGCTTCCTGTAGCTGCCTGAAAGCCTGCCTGACATCCTTGTCCCCTTTCCTACCTATGTCGTTAGTGCCAATGTGGACCACGACTTGGGGCTGCTCCCCCTCCCCCTTAAGGACCCGGAAAACACGATCCGAGACATCACGTACCCTTGCACCTGGGAGGCAACATACCAAACGTGAGTCTCTCATGCTCCCACAAAATCTCCTATCTGTGCCCCTGACTATCGAGTCCCCAATTACTAATGCTCTGCTCCTCTCCCCCCTTCCCTTCTGAGCATCAGGGACAGACTCCGTGCCAGAGGCCCGTACCCCATGGCTTACCCCTGGTATGTCGTCCCCCCCACAAGTATCCAAAGCAGGATACTTGTTTTTCAGGGGAACGACCGCAGGGGATCCCTGCACTGACTGCTTTTTCCCAGTCCCTCTTACAGTTACCCATCTATCTCCAATCTTTGGTGTAACTAATTCCCTGAAGCTGCTATCTATGACCCCCTCTGCCTCCCGAATGATCCGAAGTTCTTCCAACTCCAGCTCCAGTTCCCTAACTCGGTCTTGGAGGAGCTGGAGATGGCAGCACTTCCTGCAGGTAAAATCAGCAGGGACACTAACGGCCTCACCTCAAACATCCTGCAGGAGGAACATTGCACTCCCTTCCCTGCCATCCCTCTAACTTTCTACCAAGATCTGGCTAACAACTAAATTAAATTCTTTATTAAAAAAAATAATAATAATAAAATATGGTACTTACCTCACACCAATGGGTTTTATTATTAGGTTAGAGGAGGAGGGCGGGTGGGAGACACTACATGTGTAGTGTCTCGGGTTTCCTCTCCACCAGAATTTATTGGTGAGGGTCTTCCCAGAAGTCCGCGGGTCGGCTTCCTGTTCCCGCCTTAAACACTAAAATTAAAAAAAACAGCAAAGAGGGACCGAAAACAGGACCAGGTAAGTGTTTTTAAAGGAGAGACTTACCTCCCAGAAATCACTTCCGCACTGCCCCCGCTGAAATTGACTAACCTGCTCCGCTCCCGCTGAAATCGACTGGGCCTGCAAGGTAAGGAAGTTATTCAGCAGTACTTACTTCACCCAGGCCGCGACCTTTTACACTGTCCCCTCTGCCTCGCAGCTCCCGCGCTTTTTCAATCTCCTGCGCTGTTTCCAAGGTCCCGGCTCTCTCTCTCTCCCGAACTAACAGCTGACCTGCAAGGTAAGGAAGTTGTTAAGCAGTTGTTAAGCATAACCCTTAATCCCTTTATTCTTTAGAAAGATTCTTTCGAAAGATATCTATCTTTTTCTTAACAACGTTTAAAGAAGGAGCCTCAACTGCTTCACTGGGCAAGGAATTCCAGAGATTCACAACCCTTCGGGTGAAGAAGTTCCTCCTACACTCCGTCCTAAATCTACTTCCCCTTATTTTGAGGCTATGCCCCCTAGTTCTGCTTTCCCCAACCAGTGGAAACAACCTGCCCTCATCTATCCTATCTACTCCCTTCATCATTTTATATGTTTCAATACGATCCCCCCCGCATCCTTCTAAACGCCAATGAGTACAGTCCCTGTCTACTCAACCTCTCGTCATAATCTAATCCCCTCAACTCTGGGATCAACCTAGTGAATCTCCTCTGCACTCCCTCCAGTGCCAATATGTCCTTTCTCAGGTAAGGAGACCAAAACTGAACACAATACTCCAGATGCGGCCTCACCAACACCTTATACAATTGCAGCATAACCTCCCTTGTCTTGAACTCCATCCCTCTAGCAACGAAAGACAAAACTCGATTAGCCTTCTTCATCACCTGTTGCACCTGCACACCAACTTTTTGCGACTCGTGCACCAGCACACCCAGGTCCCTCTGCACAGCTGCATGTTTTAACATCTTACCGTTTAAATAATAATCCATTCTGCTGTTATTCCTCCCAAAATGGATAGCCTCACACTTGGCAACATTGAATTCCATCTGCCAGACCCTAGCCCATTCACCTAACCTATCCAAATCCTTCTGCAGACTTCCGGTATCCTCTGCATTTTTTGCTTTACCACTCATCTTAGTGTCGTCTGCAAACTTTGACACATTGCACTTGGTCCCCAACTCCAAATCGTCTATGTAAATTGTGAACAACTGCGGGCCCAACACTGATCCTTGAGGGACCCCACTAGTTACAGGTTGCCAACCAGAGAAACACCCATTTATCCCCACTCTCTGCTTTCTGTTAGTTAATCAATCCTCTACCCATGCTACCATTTTATCCTCAATGCCATGCATCTTTAGTTTATGCAGCAACCTTTTGTGTGGCACCTTGTCAAATGCTTTCTGGAAATCCAGATATACCACATCCATTGGCTCCACATTATCTACTGCACTGGTAACGTCCTCAAAAAAAATTAGTCAGACACGACCTACCCTTTGTGAACCCATGCTGCGTCTGCCCAATGGGACAATTTCCCTCCAGGTGCCCCGCTATTTCCTTCTTAATGATAGATTCCAGCATTTTCCCTACAACCGAAGTTAAGCTTACCAGTCTATAATTACCCGCTTTCTGCCGACCTCCTTTTTTAAACAGTAGTGTCACGTTTGCTACTTTCCAATCCTCTGGGACCACCCCAGAGTCTAGTGAATTTTGATAAATTATCACTAGTGCGTTTACAATTTCCCTAGCCATCTCTTTTAACACTCTGGGATGCATCCCATCAGGGCCAGGAGACTTGTCTACCTTTAGCCCCATTAGCTTGCCCAATACTGCCTCCTTAGTGATTACAATCATCTCAAGGTCCTCACCTATTATATCTTTATTTCCATCAGTCACTGGCATGTTATTTGTGTCCTCCACTGTGAAGACTGACCCAAAAAACCTGTTCAGCTCCTCAGCCATTTCCCCGTCTCCTATTATTAAATCTCCCTTCTCATCTTCCAAAGGACCAATATTTACCTTAGGCACTCTTTTTTGTCTTTTATATTTGTAGAAGCTTTTACTATCTGCTTTTATGTTCTGAGCCAGTTTACTTTCATAGTCTACCTTACTCTTCTTTATAGCTTTTTTAGTAGTTTTCTGTTGTCCCCTAAAGACTTCCCAGTCCTCTCGTCTCCCACTAATTTTTGCCACTTTGTATGTTTTTTCCTTCAATTTGACACCTTGGCCACCGTAGCCCTGCTGGATACAGAGAGGGTGTACAGGCAGGAGCTGCTCGAGAAGAGCCCTGCAGAACAGGAGCCTGCCCCAGAGGAACAGAGTGCAGAGCCGGCCGCCCAACGGGCCGAGGAGGAGATGGGAAGGAGACGACGCATGTCACCTTGTGTATATCGGCAGCGCCTGTCATTTGAGGACCTAGCGTGTCCATAAGACCATAAGACATAGGAGCGGCAGTAAGGCCATTCAGCCCATCGAGTCCACTCCACCATTCAATCATGGCTGATTTCAACTCCATTTACCCGCTCTCTCTCCATAGCCCTTAATTCCTCGAAAAATCAAGAACTTATCAACCTCTGTCTTAAAGACACTCAACGTCCCGCTGGCGTGTCGCCGAAGACTGCGGCTGATCAGGGGACATCTCTGGCAGATCTTGGCGAATCCGGCACCATGGAAGTATGGGGGAGGCATCCCGCTCCTAGGGGCTGTCATCGTTGGACGGAGTGTGATTCCTGCCCTTGGTAGCACATTCCACTGTCCACCCGAATGATCCCTGCATGCGAGCTCCCCTCAAAGCCTTGGGGTGGTGGAGGTGGGGATGGGTTCTGAGGTGTGTGGAGGGTGGGGGTGGGGGGGGGGGGGGGGGGGGGCGGTGGTAGGAGGTGGGGCTGGAGACAGGGGTGGTGTGCGGTGGCCGGTGGCTGGCCTGGGGGCCCTGGCCCGAGTCCAGTTCCACCGCCCGCGCCGCCCACCAGAAGCCTCCCACTTCTACCCGGCATACGCTCTGCTCCCAGTCCAGCCCATTCCTCACATCCTGCAGACAGAGCACTGTGGCAGATTGGAACATTAGCGTACAGAGGTGTTTATTGTGATATATACATGTGCCCTAGCCCCTAAAACTATCCTACCCACTGCACCTGTGTCAACATAAGTTGTGTCTACCTTTGTGGCCTTCCGGTGGGTCCCCAGGCGGTATGTCAGGTGTGGAGGCTCTCCCACCAGTTGGCACTGCCAGTCTTGGAGGCTTGCTCTCGTCTCGACAAGAGTCTCAATGCTCGCGGCCATGGAGCACAGGGACTGAGCCATGTTACTCTGGGACTGTGCCAAGTCACTCACAGGTCCCTCTGCTACTGCGTCATGTCAACCAGTGCCAGGCCAATGCTGCCGAGGCCCTCAGCCATGGCCGTTGTAACTGGGCCAAGCTCTGGAGCGCCGCAGCACTCCTGGGGGACAGATAATGCAGTGTGAGACACTCGGATGTGAGCAGCACAGGGGATCCACGGCTGGTGTTTAGGGCACCCAGCCATGGTCGGCTGAATGGTTGTTGGCAATTGCCCTTGGAGGGTGGAGAGGGATGAGGATTAGTTTCCTGGGGCATGGTTGTGGTGGTGGCAACCCACCCAGGCTGGCCTGAGGGATTGCTCACCCATGCCCAGAGTTGCCTACCGGTCCGTCTGATGGGGACCGTGTGGAGTTGGGGGGGGGGGCTTTTTGTGTGGTTGGTGTGGGGCGGGGGTAGTGCCAGGAGGACGGGGCTGGTTACTTCACCTGACTGCCCTGAGGAGGCTGTGCAGCTTCTTGCGACACTGCTGGCCAGTCCTGGTGGTGGAGCCCGAGGCGTTCAAGGTCCCTGCCACCTGCGGCCAGGCCCAGTTGATGCCCATGGGTGGCAGCCGCCTTCCCACTTTGGGAAACGAGGTGCCCCTCCTGTCCTCCATGACTTCCAGCAGGGCCTCAAGCTCCGCATCGGCGATTCGGGGTGCCATTCTGTTGGCTGGAATGAGTGTGTGTGGAGAGTGAAGTGCTTATAGGCGGCTGCAGCTTGTGAGGCTCTCAAGTGCCGGTTCCTACCCCGGCGAATCAGATGCCATCATGCATTGGAATTGCACTAGTTCCATGTGGCACCGGTGCTGGCCCATTAACGGGTGCTGAATTGCTCTGGGAACAGCACCATGTTTGTCAACGTAAAACACTCAGTCCCAGAGCCAGCATTTCATCACTCAATCGGAGAATTCCGCTGGACATTATGATCTAATTTTGATTTATACAGAACCAACACACAGAGTGTTAAACAGACGAGTTTTATTTTTTCTGTCATGTAACAGATTTTACAATATTCCATAACTGTCACTTATTCCCTCTTCAGTGGGAGTTGCATCATCATTTTATTGACATGTAAAACTCTCTAAATCGACCTGGAAGCATACTAAATGAGATGGGAAAAGTTGTAAATGCTGGAAATTTGAAGCTCAAATATGAAATATGGGAAATACACAGCAAATCTATCAGCATCTTTAAAAAGGAGACACGTTATGGCAATTTAGTTGTGTACCTATTGTCAGAACTTTAACTGAGGCCTGAAATATAGACAGGTGTTTTAGCAAGTGTAGTATTAGTGATGTCTGTCTCTTGAAGACAGCAGCAGAAGAGGATCACCTGGCTATAGGGACCAATCGGGACTGAGATTGAGCGATCACCCCCAGAGGATGGAGTCCTCTCTTGTGCATCGACAAGCCTTGTAGAAGACATGTCGAGACTAGGGCAGCTAGTCGCGATCCAGATCGCGCCAGGTGGAGCAGGTCAAGTGACTCATGCGAGGTTTCGCGCTCGGCACGGAGCCCGATTTGGGGCCCTCACGCTACACACCCTTTGCGCCCGGCTCCACGCTGGACATTACACGATGGCTGAATCAGGCCCGAGATGTTTTGCAGGGTTGGAAGAGAGGTTTTAAAGGTTTGGAAAAGGGTTCAAAGGAAAGTCTGCCAGTTTTGCACCAAAACGTCAAAAGCATGGAAACAGTTAAACAAAAGGTGACAATCTTAAGGCAGTAATGCATTTAAAGAGGTATTTTAAAGTGGTAATATATTTAATGCAGCAACCACAAGAAGAAACAGAGGGCAATGGACAGGAAAATTGGAGAAGACTCTAAATAGAGGGTAACGCTCAAAAATAAAGTCCATAAGCAATACAAGACTTCAGAGGAGGCAATGGAACCTCAGGGAAGAGGCAACACCATACCTCAGAGAACGAAATGAGGACCCAAGGCTCATTTAAATATATGTACCTGGCCCATCACGACTTCTCACGAGGTTCCATTAAATCTTGAGAGGCATTTCGACCATCGTGAATCTTACGAGAGGCACGATGAGGCCATTAAATCATGCCCCATGAAGGGTTTTGTTATGTTCTTTGTTGTGCCGTGGTAAAGATGCTCACAACATCTAGTTCTTTGACTAGTAAGATAGTTTATTAACAAAATGAACACGTGGAAAGATAACTAACGAACTATAATACAAATGGTAACGAATAATTGAATTCCCCTGGAGCTACTTCTATTACGACTGTCCTCTATTGCAGCTTATTTGCAACTGCCCCATCTGTGGAGTCACATGGTGGATCACCATCCCCACCTGCTGGTCGGAGGTCGTACATCCAACTATATACATTGTTATCCATATGCATATCACCACAGGTGTAACTGAAGTTAATGTTTGGCTGACTTTAAGACAAATGAAAATGAAAATTCAATTTGTGAAATATATATATCCAGTAAGAACATGATGAATTCATCTTGGAAGAAACACAGAAATTAACGACTTCAAAGGAAACTAGAAACTATTAAATATAAATAGCGATCGCAATTCTTTTCAGCAAGAGAAAGTTAGTATGTCAGGGAAAAAGCTCTAGTGATTGAGGAAGAGCTCCGATGTGTTCAGTAACAAAATATTAAACTGGCAAAAAAATGTCAGGGGATTGGGAATTTCTTTCAAAGAGTTGGAAGTCAAGGTACAAATGCTGATGGAGCAATGTTTACATGAGACAAATAGACTGAGAGTAAAACTTACAACTGAGAATGAGAATCAGAAGTCAAAGAGAACAACTTAATTATCAGATACAGATAAATCAGCTCTCAATTGAGTGAGAGATTGGGAAGGCAACATTTGGCTGGGTTGGTTTAGCACAGTGGGCTAAATAGCTGGCTTGTAATGCAGAATAATGCCAGCAGCGCGGCTTCAATTCCCGTACCGGCCTCCCCGAACAGGGGCCGGAATGTGGTGACTAGAGGCTTTGCACTGTAACTTCATTGAAGCCTACTTGTGACAATAAGCGATTATTATTTGGGAAATAAAGCTGAGTGGGATCAAAGTCGGTTGAAGACTGCAATCACTGCACAGAAACACGCAGCTGGAAGACCTGAGAATTCAGCCCTAGGATTTTGTTAGGTTGAGTATACAGTTGTTCCCACATTCTCGTTGATTGTTTGAGTCCCGTACCGGCCTCCATGAACAGGCACAGGAATGTGGCGACTAGGGGCTTTTCACAGTAACTTCATTGAAGACTACTTGTGACAATAAGCGTTTACCATTATTTGAGATTATGGAGGTTTATGACGATTGAGGTGCACACATGTAATGCATTGGAAGATGTACTCAGGTTAAACTGTATATTCACTTTATAAGTTTGTTGACTGGCTGGTTTGTGGGACAATTCATTTTCATCAGCTAGTTTTTGAATGTGCCTCAAAATTCAGGGGATTGAGTACATTTTCAGGCTTCTATTTCCCATTCATTACTTTGTCGTGCAAACTTCATCACACCAATTCTGCCCTCAATCCCCACACAACACACACACATACTAGTTGTGGTGCGGCTACTGGTTACTAATGCTGGTGACCGGTGATGGTGACTGATGTTGGTGACTGATGCTGGGTGACTGATGTTGGTGACTGATGCTGGGTGACTGATGTTGGTGACTGATGTTGGTGACTGATGCTGGGTGACTGATGCTGGGTGAATGATGCTGGGTGAATGATGCTGGGTGACTGATGCTGGGTGAATGATGCTGGGTGAATGATACTGGTGGCTGATGCTGGGTGAATGATGCTGGGTGAATGATGCTGGGTGAATGATGCTGGGTGACTGATGCTGGGTGAATGATGCTGGGTGACTGATGCTGGGTGAATGATGCTGGGTGACTGATGTTGGGTGACTGATGCTGGGTGGCTGATGCTGGGTGAATGATGCTGGGTGAATGATGCTGGGTGACTGATGCTGGGTGAATGATGCTGGGTGACTGATGCTGGGTGACTGATGTTGGTGACTGATGTTGGTGACTGGTGCTGGGTGACTGATGCTGGGTGAATGATGCTGGGTGAATGATGCTGGGTGAATGATGCTGGGTGACTGATGCTGGGTGACTGATGCTGGGTGAATGATGCTGGGTGACTGATGCTGGGTGACTGATGCTGGGTGAATGATGCTGGGTGACTGATGCTGGGTGAATGATGCTGGGTGAATGATGCTGGGTGAATGATGCTGGGTGAATGATGCTGGGTGACTGATGCTGGGTGGCTGATGCTGGGTGAATGATGCTGGGTGAATGATGCTGGATGAATGATGCTGGGTGAATGATGCTGGGTGAATGATGCTGGGTGACTGATGCTGGGTGAATGATGCTGGGTGACTGATGCTGGGTGAATGATGCTGGGTGACTGATGCTGGGTGAATGATGCTGGGTGGCTGATGCTGGGTGAATGATGCTGGGTGAATGATGCTGGGTGAATGATGCTGGGTGACTGATGCTGGGTGACTGATGCTGGGTGAATGATGCTGGGTGACTGATGCTGGGTGAATGATGCTGGGTGAATGATGCTGGGTGAATGATGCTGGGTGGCTGATGCTGGGTGAATGATGCTGGGTGAATGATGCTGGGTGAATGATGCTGGGTGAATGATGCTGGGTGACTGATGCTGGGTGAATGATGCTGGGTGACTGATGCTGGGTGGCTGATGCTGGGTGAATGATGCTGGGTGAATGATGCTGGGTGAATGATGCTGGGTGAATGATGCTGGGTGAATGATGCTGGGTGAATGATGCTGGGTGAATGATGCTGGGTGAATGATGCTGGGTGACTGATGCTGGGTGAATGATGCTGGGTGGCTGATGCTGGGTGAATGATGCTGGGTGAATGATGCTGGGTGAATGATGCTGGGTGAATGATGCTGGGTGACTGATGCTGGGTGAATGATGCTGGGTGACTGATGCTGGGTGACTGATGCTGGGTGACTGATGCTGAGTGACTGATGCTGGGTGAATGATGCTGGATGACTAATGCTGGGTGACTGATGCTGGGTGAATGATGCTGGGTGAATGATGCTGGGTGAATGATGCTGGGTAAATGATGCTGGGTGAATGATGCTGGGTGAATGATGCTGGGTGACTGATGCTGGGTGGCTGATGCTGGGTAAATGATGCTGGGTGAATGATGCTGGGTGACTGATGCTGGGTGGCTGATGCTGGGTGAATGCTGCTGGGTGAATGGTGCTGGGTGAATGATGCTGGGTGAATGATGCTGGGTGAATGATGCTGGGTGACTGATGCTGGGTGACTGATGCTGGGTAGCTGATGCTGGGTGAATGATGCTGGGTGACTGATGCTGGGTGAATGATGCTGGGTGAATGATGCTGGGTGAATGATGCTGGGTGACTGATGCTGGGTGGCTGATGCTGGGTGAATGATGCTGGGTGACTGATGCTGGGTGAATGATGCTGGGTGAATGATGCTGGGTTGCTGATGCTGGGTGAATGATGCTGGGTGAATGATGCTGGGTGACTGATGCTGGGTGAATGATGCTGGGTGAATGATGCTGGGTGGCTGATGTTGGTGGCTGATGCTGGGTGACTGATGCTGGGTGAATGATGCTGGGTGAATGATGCTGGGTGGCTGATGCTGGGTGACTGATGCTGGGTGAATGATGCTGGGTGAATGATGCTGGGTGGCTGATGCTGGGTGACTGATGCTCGGTGACTGATGCTGGGTGACTGATGCTGGGTGAATGATGCTGGGTGAATGATGCTGGGTGACTGATGCTGGGTGACTGATGCTGGGTGACTGATGTTGGGTGAATGATGCTGGGTGAATGATGCTGTGTGAATGATGCTGGGTGAATGATGCTGGGTGAATGATGCTGGGTGGCTGATGCTGTGTGAATGATGCTGGGTGACTGATGCTGGGTGAATGATGCTGGGTGGCTGATGCTGGGTGAATGATGCTGGGTGACTGATGCTGGGTGAATGATGCTGGGTGGCTGATGCTGGGTGAATGATGCTGGGTGAATGATGCTGGGTGACTGATGCTGGGTGAATGATGCTGGGTGACTGATGCTGGGTGAATGATGCTGGGTGAATGATGCTGGGTGAATGATGCTGGGTGGCTGATGCTGGGTGAATGATGCTGGGTGACTGATGCTGGGTGGCTGATGCTGGGTGAATGATGCTGGGTGAATGATGCTGGGTGACTGATGCTGGGTGAATGATGCTGGGTGAATGATGCTGGGTGACTGATGCTGGGTGACTGATGTTGGTGACTGATGTTGGTGACTGGTGCTGGGTGACTGATGCTGGGTGAATGATGCTGGGTGAATGATGCTGGGTGAATGATGCTGGGTGAATGATGCTGGGTGGCTGATGCTGGGTGAATGATGCTGGGTGAATGATGCTGGGTGAATGATGCTGGGTGAATGATGCTGGGTGAATGATGCTGGGTGAATGATGCTGGGTGACTGATGCTGGGTGAATGATGCTGGGTGGCTGATGCTGGGTGGCTGATGCTGGGTGAATGATGCTGGGTGAATGATGCTGGGTGAATGATGCTGGGTGAATGATGCTGGGTGAATCCTTGGCAAATAGGGTTAAGGAAAATCCCAAGGCTTTTTACACTTACATAAAAAGCAAGAGGGTAGCCAGGGAAAGGGTTGGCCCACTGAAGGATAGGCAAGGGAATCTATGTGTGGAGCCAGAGGAAATGGGCGAGGTACGAAATGAATACTTTGCATCAGTATTCACCAAAGAGAAGGAATTGGTAGATGTTGAGTCTGGAGAAGGGGGTGTAGATAGCCTGGGTCACATTGTGATCCAAAAAGACGAGGTGTTGGGTGTCTTAAAAAATATTAAGGTAGATAAGTCCCCAGGGCCGGATGGGATCTACCCCAGAATACTGAAGGAGGCTGGAGAGGAAATTGCTGAGGCCTTGACAGAAATCTTTGGATCCTCGCTGTCTTCAGGGGATGTCCCGGAGGACTGGAGAATAGCCAATGTTGTTCCTCTGTTTAAGAAGGGTGGCAGGGATAATCCCGGGAACTACAGGCCGGTGAGCCTTACTTCAGTGGTAGGGAAATTACTGGAGAGAATTCTTCGAGACAGGATCTACTCCCATTTGGAAGCAAATGGACGTATTAGTGAGAGGCAGCACGGTTTTGTGAAGGAGAGGTCGTGTCTCACTAACTTGATAGAGTTTTTCGAGGAGGTCACTAAGATGATTGATGCAGGTAGGGCAGTAGATGTTGTCTATATGGACTTCAGTAAGGCCTTTGACAAGGTCCCTCATGGTAGACTAGTACAAAAGGTGAAGTCACACGGGATCAGGGGTGAACTGGCAAGGTGGATACAGAACTGGCTAGGCCATAGAAGGCAGAGGGTAGCAATGGAGGGATACTTTTCTAATTGGAGGGCTGTGACCAGTGGTGTTCCACAGGGATCAGTGCTGGGACCTTTGCTCTTTGTAGTATATATAAATGATTTGGAGGAAAATGTAACTGGTCTGATTAGTAAGTTTGCAGACGACACAAAGGTTGGTGGAATTGCGGATAGCGATGAGGACTGTCTGAGGATACAGCAGGATTTAGATTGTCTGGAGACTTGGGCGGAGAGATGGCAGATGGAGTTTAACCTGGACAAATGTGAGGTAATGCATTTTGGAAGGGCTAATGCAGGTAGGGAATATACAGTGAATGGTAGAACCCTCAAGAGTATTGAAAGTCAAAGAGATCTAGGAGTACAGGTCCACAGATCACTGAAAGGGGCTACACAGGTGGAGAAGGTAGTCAAGAAGGCATACGGCATGCTTGCCTTCATTGGCCGGGGCATTGAGTATAAGAATTGGCAAGTCATGTTGCAGCTGTATAGAACCTTAGTTAGGCCACACTTGGAGTATAGTGTTCAATTCTGGTCGCCACACTACCAGAAGGATGTGGAGGCTTTAGAGAGGGTGCAGAAGAGATTTACCAGAATGTTGCCTGGTATGGAGGGCATAAGCTATGAGGAGCGATTGAATAAACTCGGTTTGTTCTCACTGGAACGAAGGAGGTTGAGGGGCGACCTGATAGAGGTATACAAAATTATGAGGGGCATAGACAGAGTGGATAGTCAGAGGCTTTTCCCCAGGGTAGAGGGGTCAATTACTAGGGGGCATAGGTTTAAGGTGAGAGGGGCAAAGTTTAGAGTAGATGTACGAGGCAAGTTTTTTACGCAGAGGGTAGTGGGTGCCTGGAACTCACTACCGGAGGAGGTAGTGGAGGCAGGGACGATAGGGACATTTAAGGGGCATCTTGACAAATATATGAATAGGATGGGAATAGAAGGATACGGACCCAGGAAGTGTAGAAGATTGTAGTTTAGTCGGGCAGTATGGTCGGCACGGGCTTGGAGGGCCGAAGGGCCTGTTCCTGTGCTGTACATTTCTTTGTTCTTTGTTTGTTTGAATGATGCTGGGTGAATGATGCTGGGTGAATGATGCTGGGTGAATGATGCTGGGTGACTGATGCTGGGTGAATGATGCTGGGTGGCTGATGCTGGGTGAATGATGCTGGGTGAATGATGCTGGGTGAATGATGCTGGGTGAATGATGCTGGGTGACTGATGCTGGGTGAATGATGCTGGGTGACTGATGCTGGGTGACTGATGCTGGGTGACTGATGCTGAGTGACTGATGCTGGGTGAATGATGCTGGGTGACTGATGCTGGGTGACTGATGCTGGGTGAATGATGCTGGGTAAATGATGCTGGGTGAATGATGCTGGGTGAATGATGCTGGGTGAATGATGCTGGGTAAATGATGCTGGGTGAATGATGCTGGGTGAATGATGCTGGGTGAATGATGCTGGGTGGCTGATGCTGGGTGACTGATGCTGGGTAAATGATGCTGGGTGAATGATGCTGGGTGAATGATGTTGGTGACTGGTGCTGGGTGACTGATGCTGGGTGAATGATGCTGGGTGAATGATGCTGGGTGAATGATGCTGGGTGAATGATGCTGGGTGACTGATGCTGGGTGACTGATGCTGGGTGAATGATGCTGGGTGACTGATGCTGGGTGACTGATGCTGGGTGAATGATGCTGGGTGACTGATGCTGGGTGAATGATGCTGGGTGAATGATGCTGGGTGAATGATGCTGGGTGACTGATGCTGGGTGGCTGATGCTGGGTGAATGATGCTGGGTGAATGATGCTGGGTGAATGATGCTGGATGAATGATGCTGGGTGAATGATGCTGGGTGAATGATGCTGGGTGACTGATGCTGGATGAAAGATGCTGGGTGAATGATGCTGGGTGAATGATGCTGGGTGAATGATGCTGGGTGAATGATGCTGGGTGACTGATGCTGGGTGAATGATGCTGGGTGGCTGATGCTGGGTGAATGATGCTGGGTGAATGATGCTGGGTGAATGATGCTGGGTGACTGATGCTGGGTGACTGATGCTGGGTGAATGATGCTGGGTGACTGATGCTGGGTGAATGATGCTGGGTGAATGATGCTGGGTGAATGATGCTGGGTGGCTGATGCTGGGTGAATGATGCTGGGTGAATGATGCTGGGTGAATGATGCTGGGTGACTGATGCTGGGTGACTGATGCTGGGTGAATGATGCTGGGTGACTGATGCTGGGTGGCTGATGCTGGGTGAATGATGCTGGGTGAATGATGCTGGGTGAATGATGCTGGGTGAATGATGCTGGGTGAATGATGCTGGGTGAATGATGCTGGGTGAATGATGCTGGGTGAATGATGCTGGGTGACTGATGCTGGGTGAATGATGCTGGGTGGCTGATGCTGAGTGAATGATGCTGGGTGAATGATGCTGGGTGAATGATGCTGGGTGGCTGATGCTGGGTGACTGATGCTGGTTGAATGATGCTGGGTGACTGATGCTGGGTGACTGATGCTGGGTGAATGATGCTGGGTGACTGATGCTGGGTGAATGATGCTGGGTGAATGATGCTGGGTGAATGATGCTGGGTGACTGATGCTGGGTGACTGATGCTGGGTGAATGATGCTGGGTGAATGATGCTGGGTGAATGATGCTGGGTGAATGATGCTGGGTGACTGATGCTGGGTGAATGATGCTGGGTGAATGATGCTGGGTGAATGATGCTGGGTGACTGATGCTGGGTGAATGATGCTGGGTGACTGATGCTGGGTGACTGATGCTGGGTGACTGATGCTCAGTGACTGATGCTGGGTGAATGATGCTGGGTGACTGATGCTGGGTGACTGATGCTGGGTGAATGATGCTGGGTAAATGATGCTGGGTGAATGATGCTGGGTGAATGATGCTGGGTGAATGATGCTGGGTAAATGATGCTGGGTGAATGATGCTGGGTGAATGATGCTGGGTGGCTGATGCTGGGTGACTGATGCTGGGTGACTGATGCTGGGTGAATGATGCTGGGTGAATGATGCTGGGTGACTGATGCTGGGTGGCTGATGCTGGGTAAATGATGCTGGGTGAATGATGCTGGGTGACTGATGCTGGGTGGCTGATGCTGGGTGAATGCTGCTGGGTGAATGGTGCTGGGTGAATGATGCTGGGTGAATGATGCTGGGTGAATGCTGCTGGGTGACTGATGCTGGGTGACTGATGCTGGGTAGCTGATGCTGGGTGAATGATGCTGGGTGACTGATGCTGGGTGAATGATGCTGGGTGAATGATGCTGGGTGAATGATGCTGGGTGAATGATGCTGGGTGACTGATGCTGGGTGGCTGATGCTGGGTGAATGATGCTGGGTGACTGATGCTGGGTGAATGATGCTGGGTGAATAATGCTGGGTGGCTGATGCTGGGTGAATGATGCTGGGTGAATGATGCTGGGTGACTGATGCTGGGTGAATGATGCTGGTTGAATGATGCTGGGTGGCTGATGTTGGTGGCAGATGCTGGGTGACTGATGCTGGGTGAATGATGCTGGGTGAATGATGCTGGGTGACTGATGCTGGGTGACTGATGCTGGGTGACTGATGCTGGGTGAATGATGCTGGGTGAATGATGCTGGGTGACTGATGCTGGGTGACTGATGCTGGGTGACTGATGCTGGGTGAATGATGCTGGGTGAATGATGCTGTGTGAATGATGCTGGGTGGCTGATGCTGGGTGGCTGATGCTGGGTGACTGATGCTGGGTGAATGATGCTGGGTGACTGATGCTGGGTGACTGATGCTGGGTGAATGATGCTGGGTGACTGATGCTGGGTGAATGATGCTGCGTGAATGATGCTGGGTGGCTGATGCTGGGTGAATGATGCTGTGTGACCGATGCTGGGTGAATGATGCTGGGTGGCTGATGCTGGGTGAATGATGCTGGGTGGCTGATGCTGGGTGACTGATGCTGGGTGAATGATGCTGGGTGGCTGATGCTGGGTGAATGATGCTGGGTGACTGATGCTGGGTGAATGATGCTGGGTGGCTGATGCTGGGTGAATGATGCTGGGTGGCTGATGCTGGGTGACTGATGCTGGGTGAATGATGCTGGGTGAATGATGCTGGGTGGCTGATGCTGGGTGAATGATGCTGGGTGGCTGATGCTGGGTGAATGATGCTGGGTGACTGATGCTGGGTGAATGATGCTGGGTGAATGATGCTGGGTGGCTGATGCTGGGTGAATGATGCTGGGTGAATGATGCTGGGTGGCTGATGCTGGGTGACTGATGCTGGGTGACTGATGCTGGGTGACTGATGCTGGGTGACTGATGCTGGGTGAATGATGCTGGGTGACTGATGCTGGGTGAATGATGCTGGGTGAATGATGCTGGGTGAATGATGCTGGGTGACTGATGCTGGGTGAATGATGCTGGGTGACTGATGCTGGGTGAATGATGCTGGGTGAATGATGCTGGGTGAATGATGCTGGGTGAATGATGCAGGGTGACTGATGCTGGGTGGCTGATGCTGGGTGAATGATGCTGGGTGAATGATGCTGGATGAATGATGCTGGGTGAATGATGCTGGGTGAATGATGCTGGGTGACTGATGCTGGATGAAAGATGCTGGGTGAATGATGCTGGGTGAATGATGCTGGGTGAATGATGCTGGGTGAATGATGCTGGGTGACTGATGCTGGGTGAATGATGCTGGGTGGCTGATGCTGGGTGAATGATGCTGGGTGAATGATGCTGGGTGTATGATGCTGGGTGACTAATGCTGGGTGACTGATGCTGGGTGAATGATGCTGGGTGACTGATGCTGGGTGAATGATGCTGGGTGAATGATGCTGGGTGAATGATGCTGGGTGGCTGATGCTGGGTGAATGATGCTGGGTGAATGATGCTGGGTGGCTGATGCTGGGTGAATGATGCTGGGTGAATGATGCTGGGTGAATGATGCTGGGTGAATGATGCTGGGTGAATGATGCTGGGTGAATGATGCTGGGTGAATGATGCTGGGTGAATGATGCTGGGTGACTGATGCTGGGTGAATGATGCTGGGTGGCTGATGCTGGGTGAATGATGCTGGGTGAATGATGCTGGGTGAATGATGCTGGGTGGCTGATGCTGGGTGACTGATGCTGGTTGAATGATGCTGGGTGACTGATGCTGTGTGACTGATGCTGGGTGAATGATGCTGGGTGACTGATGCTGGGTGAATGATGCTGGGTGAATGATGCTGGGTGAATGATGCTGGGTGACTGATGCTGGGTGACTGATGCTGGGTGAATGATGCTGGGTGAATGATGCTGGGTGAATGATGCTGGGTGAATGATGCTGGGTGACTGATGTTGGTGAATGATGCTGGGTGAATGATGCTGGGTGAATGATGCTGGGTGACTGATGCTGGGTGAATGATGCTGGGTGACTGATGCTGGGTGACTGATGCTGGGTGACTGATGCTGAGTGACTGATGCTGGGTGAATGATGCTGGGTGACTGATGCTGGGTGACTGATGCTGGGTGAATGATGCTGGGTAAATGATGCTGGGTGAATGATGCTGGGTGAATGATGCTGGGTGAATGATGCTGGGTAAATGATGCTGGGTGAATGATGCTGGGTGAATGATGCTGGGTGGCTGATGCTGGGTGACTGATGCTGGGTAAATGATGCTGGGTGAATGATGCTGGGTGAATGATGCTGGGTGACTGATGCTGGGTAGCTGATGCTGGGTGAATGATGCTGGGTGACTGATGCTGGGTGAATGATGCTGGGTGAATGATGCTGGGTGAATGATGCTGGGTGAATGATGCTGGGTGACTGATGCTGGGTGGCTGATGCTGGGTGAATGATGCTGGGTGACTGATGCTGGGTGAATGATGCTGGGTGAATGATGCTGGGTGGCTGATGCTGGGTGAATGATGCTGGGTGAATGATGCTGGGTGACTGATGCTGGGTGAATGATGCTGGGTGAATGATGCTGGGTGACTGATATTGGTGGCTGATGCTGGGTGACTGATGCTGGGTGAATGATGCTGGGTGAATGATGCTGGGTGGCTGATGCTGGGTGACTGATGCTGGGTGAATGATGCTGGGTGAATGATGCTGGGTGGCTGATGCTGGGTGACTGATGCTGGGTGACTGATGCTGGGTGACTGATGCTGGGTGAATGATGCTGGGTGAATGATGCTGGGTGGCTGATGCTGGGTGAATGATGCTGGGTGAATGATGCTGGGTGACTGATGCTGGGTGAATGATGCTGGGTGAATGATGCTGGGTGGCTGATGCTGGGTGACTGATGCTGGGTGACTGATGCTGGGCGAATGATGCTGGGTGAATGATGCTGGGTGGCTGATGCTGGGTGACTGATGCTGGGTGAATGATGCTGGGTGAATGATGCTGGGTGGCTGATGCTGGGTGACTGATGCTGGGTGACTGATGCTGGGTGACTGATGCTGGGTGAATGATGCTGGGTGAATGATGCTGGGTGACTGATGCTGGGTGACTGATGCTGGGTGACTGATGCTGGGTGAATGATGCTGGGTGAATGATGCTGGGTGACTGATGCTGGGTGACTGATGCTGGGTGAATGATGCTGGGTGAATGATGCTGGGTGAATGATGCTGGGTGAATGATGCTGGGTGAATGATGCTGGGTGACTGATGCTGGGTGAATGATGCTGGGTGACTGATGCTGGGTGGATGATGCTGGGTGAATGATGCTGGGTGAATGATGCTGCGTGAATGATGCTGGGTGAATGATGCTGGGTGAATGATGCTGGGTGACTGATGCTAGGTGGCTGATGCTGGGTGACTGATGCTGGGTGACTGATGCTGGGTGACTGATGCTGGGTGGCTGATGCTGGGTGGCTGATGCTGGGTGAATGATGCTGGGTGGCTGATGCTGGGTGAATGATGCTGGGTGGCTGATGTTGGTGGCTGATGCTGGGTGAATGATGCTGGGTGGCTGATGCTGGGTGAATGATGCTGGGTGGCTGATGTTGGTGGCTGATGCTGCGTGAATGATGCTGGGTGAATGATGCTGGGTGGCTGATGCTGGGTGAATGATGCTGGGTGGCTGATGCTGGTTGAATGATGCTGGGTGGCTGATGTTGGTGGCTGATGCTGGGTGAATGATGCTGGGTGGCTGATGCTGGGTGAATGATGCTGGGTGGCTGATGCTGGGTGAATGATGCTGGGTGGCTGATGCTGGGTGAATGATGCTGGGTGGCTGTTGTTGGTGGCTGATGCTGGGTGAATGTTGCTGTGTGGCTGATGCTGGGTGAATGATGCTGGGTGAATGATGCGTGGTGAATGATGCTGGGTGACTGATGTTTTTGGCTAATGCTGGGTGAATGTTGCTGTGTGGCTGATGCTGGGTGAATGATGCTGGGTGAATGATGCTGGGTGAATGATGCTGGGTGAATGATGCTGGGTGACTGATGCTGGGTGACTGATGCTGGGTGAATGATGCTGGGTGGCTGATGTTGGTGGCTGATGCTGGGTGACTGATGCTGGGTGAATGATGCTGGGTGAATGATGCTGGGTGAATGATGCTGGGTGACTGATGCTGGGTGGCTGATGCTGGGTGACTGATGCTGGGTGAATGATGCTGGGTGGCTGATGTTGGTGGCTGATGCTGGGTGAATGATGCTGGGTGAATGATGCTGGGTGAATGATGCTGGGTGGCTGATGCTGGGTGAATGATGCTGGGTGGCTGATGCTGGGTGAATGATGCTGGTTGGCTGATGCTGGGTGAATGATGCTGGGTGAATGATGCTGGGTGAATGATGCTGGGTGGCTGATGCTGGGTGAATGATGCTGGGTGACTGATGTTGGTGGCTGATGCTGGGTGAATGATGCTGGGTGAATGATGCTGGGTGGCTGATGCTGGGTGAATGATGCTGGGTGGCTGATGCTGGGTGAATGATGCTGGGTGGCTGATGCTGGGTGACTGATGCTGGGTGACTGATGCTGGGTGAATGATGCTGGGTGACTGATGTTGGTGGCTGATGCTGGGTGAATGATGCTGGGTGAATGATGCTGGGTGACTGATGCTGGGTGAATGATGCTGGGTGGCTGATGCTGGGTGAATGATGCTGGGTGGCTGATGCTGCATGAATGATGCTGGGTGAATGATGCTGGGTGGCTGATGCTGGGTGAATGATGCTGGGTGAATGATGCTGGGTGAATGATGCTGGGTGAATGATGCTGGGTGAATGATGCTGGGTGGCTGATGCTGGGTGAATGATGCTGGGTGAATGATGCTGGGTGGCTGATGCTGGGTGAATGATGCTGGGTGAATGATGTTGGGTGAATGATGCTGGGTGGCTGATGCTGGGTGAATGATGCTGGGTGAATGATGCTGGGTGAATGATGCTGGGTGAATGATGCTGGGTGAATGATGCTGGGTGAATGATGCTGGGTGGCTGATGTTGGTGGCTGATGCTGGGTGACTGATGGTTGGCTTTTGGTGTCTGATTGCTAGTGACTGATTTTGGTGACTGGCTCCTGGTGAATAGCCTCTGTTGACTGTTTAATGGTGATTATTGGTAGTGGCTGTCTGCTGTGTGGTTTCCGGTGAAAGGCTGCTCTGCTTTGCTGTCTATTTGTCCAGTTGGTGTAGGTGGCTATCTGGGGTTCACCAGCTGGCTGTTGACTGCTCAGTTGGCAGTATCATATTGGTCTATCTTTTCATTAGATAGAATCACAGTGCCATCAGAGGCATGCATTTTGTTTGTTCATTGTATAGTATGTTTTTAGCCATCATAAAACAAAATACACATCACAAAGTAGTTATGATTCTGCAAAATAAATTTGCAATCCAAAATAATGGTAAATGTACCAAAATAATTGTCAAAAGCAAAAGCGTGTTGGAATGCTCCTAAAACCGCCAAGAAAAAAAGTCTTGTTCACAATAAACAATGCATCGACTTTTAACATTTAATTTATAATGCTGCCGTATATCTTAATTCTGAAGATCTGATGCAGTTATTTCCTTAGTCTCCTTAGCGACAAGCTGATGTGTTCTCAGATACCTTGTCAAACATTTGCTGGATTTCCTCTTGGAACTGAAACATGTAACATAAAATGGTTTCCAGACGTATTGGTGGCCATGTGTACAGCATACGGGGGAAAATATAAGCACCAACACCACTAACATTGCTGCACCTCCTCGGGGAGACTCTGGTAATGGAAAGGATTAAGCTTGTGTTTCGGTCCCCAGCGTTGCTCGATAACTTCCAATGGCCACAGGCAAGAAATTTCACTGAGTGACAGGCCTCTTCAATAATTGGCCATTAATAGGTCTATTATTATAGTTGGGATATTATTTGTGGCATTAGATGGGGAAATCCATCGTAGACTTTATTCATGCAGACATAGCACCCCATGGTAATTCTGTTTGAATTTGTGTTCACTCCTGTTAATTAGATTCTGTAAGTGTAATTTAATCGGCTCAACTGGAGGCCTCCTTTGGACCAGACATGAGTTGCACTGATCTTATTTGTATAGTTCTGCCAATTCTCTGACAATGCCAAATATATTGTTTAATATGGTAACTACTTATGAGCTTCATTTTACCCTCGAGGCAGGTAAGGGGAGTTGGGAAAATTCCCGGCTTGACACGCCCTCCTCGGGAGAGAGTGCCCGCAAGGGGACAAGATGCAGACCGGAGTTGGGCCAGCTGGCGCAGGAAGAAATGCAGAAACAGCCATAGTGGCTGCCGGGTGTGGAAGTGAGCTGTTAAAAAGGCCCGCCTCAGTGCTTTGGGACTAGGTCCCAGTTAAAAAGAAATGCAAAGGTCCTCACCCCTCACACCCCCTCAACTCTCTAAACACATCCCATGCCACCTCATGCGCCCACTCCCCCATCACCTTATTCACCCTATGCCCAGTTGCACCCTTCCACCTATTAAAGTGCAAGCGCCCTTGATAGCACTGTCAACTACACCTCCCATTACTTTGCTGATGTTTGACAACAGATTAATGGGATGGTAATTGGCTAGGTTGGATTTCTCCTGCTTTTGGTGGACAGGACATACCTGGACAATGTCGGTGCCAGTCGTGTATTTACTGGAACAGCTTGACTGGTTTTGGTGTAAAAGTCTTCATTACCACAGTCGAAATTATGTCAGGGTCCAGAGTCTTTGCAGTACACAATGCCTTCAACCTTTTCTTGATATCAGGTGGAGTGAATCAAATTGGCTGAGACAGATGTGGTGTTCTGGGGCAGGCCAAGATGTATCATCCACTCAGCACTTCTAGCTAAGGATGGTTGTAAATGCTTCAGTTTTATATTTTGCACTGATGTGCTGGGCTTCCTCATCATTGAGGAGAGGAATAATTGTGGAGCCTTCGCCTCTGGTTACTGGTTAATTGCCCCCCAATATTCACAGTTCAATGTCACTGAATTGCAGAGTGTCGATCTGATCTTTTGGTTGTGGGTTTGCTTAACACTACCACTTGTTGCTTTGGCTGTTCGGCATGCAAGTAGTCCTGTGTTGTAGCTTCACAAGGTTGACACCTGGGGTGAAATTTTCCCATATTTTTTCAAAGTGTCTGGCTGTGACTGAAATCCGGCATCTAGCTCTCCAGCTGCACAGCCAGGTGTTTAGTCCAGAGGTTGTGCTTCTGTGAAAAAGAAAACTCATCATCACTGTGGCAGGGCGGGGCCTAATTAAGTCAGTGAGGCTGGCTCCACAGGGATCGGAAGGGGACCTGATCAGCATTGAGAGCTCCTCCCCACAACAAATATAACGTGAACCCCAACCCCAGGGGGACTCCCCAGAGTGTTCACCCCGGTACTGCCCCTTGTTGGCAATGTCAATTTGTGCTGGGGACAGTGCCAAGGGACTCTGTCCCTCTTCCCCCGGGTGCTATACTTAACTTTACGCCTCGACTGACTACCGTTTTTGCAAATCTACTGTAAACCTTGCTGACGTCAGGTGACATCGGCAAGGCTTGAATATTCAGTGAGAGGAGTTCACTAATGAGTTTAACATCTATTAAAATTAACTTTTCAACCTTTGTGGGCCTGAACTTCGTTACATCACCTGGCATGTTATCCTGCAGTCTTCATTGAACTAGGGCTGATCTCCCAGCATGATGGTAACATTAGAATGAGGGATAGCCAGGCCATGAGGTTACAGATCATGGTTGAATATAAATCTCCTGCTGCTGATGGCCCACAGAACCTCATCATTTTGAGTTGCCAGGGTGCTACTGGGCTGTTCTTCGTGATGGACATTGATGTCCCCCATGCAGTGTACATTCTGTGCCCTTGATAGCCTCACTGCTTCTTCCAACTGATGTTCAACATAGAGGAATACTGATTCATCAGTTTAGGTGGGCGGGGAGGTAGCTGGTAATCAGCAGCAGATCTATGTACCCATGTTTGATCTGATGCCAAGAGACTTCATGGGATTTGGAGTCAATGTTGAGGACTCCTTTGTGAAGTTGTAAACATCACTCTGAGTATCCTGTGAGGGACTAAGGCCTCACATGGTATATTTTTTATAAAATAAAAATAGATACCCTTTTGGCTATTTAAAATTTTTTGAAAACTGAACAAAATCCTTAAAATGGCTGAATCTATCTCTGTCTGAGATCCCCAAATAAAAGGAACTACCTGGCAGTATGCTAAATTGCCCTTAGTGGCCAAAAGAAAATGTGAGGTGGGGTTACTGGGTTACTGGGATAGGGTGGAGGTATGGTCTTAAGTAAGGTGCTCTAGGGGCCGGTGCAGACTTGATGGGCCGAATGGCCTCCTTCTGCACTGTAAATTCTATGATAATTCTATGATATACAAAAGCATTCCATGACCTAGGTTCACCAACAGTAATCTGCTTGTCTGCTAAGGCAAAAGGCCCCATAACCTTTCCTTCAAATTATTGTGGAGAGGTGGGACATGGGCCTTTGGCTTGTGGAACTAGTAATATTGCCTTGCTGAACTATAAAGTTCAGTCCGCTCCTTACCATCTAACTGGCAACTTCACTGAAAAGGTGCTCTTGCACAGGTTTAACATCTTGCCCTATCTACATTGCTTCTGTTGGAAGATCTGTGTCATCGTTTACAAGATTGATTCATTTTCATGTGCTAATCTCATCAGGTGAAGTCAACACCACTGGAAAGTGAATTCTGCAACATTGGTTTTCAGCTTGCCATCCTCTGTGAAGGAATGCCTCATTCCACTTTGATAACGACTCTGGAACCCCTGTGGAAAAATATTTTCTTCCTGTATGGTCTCTTTACTGTAAATCTGAAATGAAATGAAAATCGCTTATTGTCACAAGTAGGCTTCAAATAAAGTTACTGTGAAAAGCCCCTAGTCGCCACATTCCGGCGCCTGTTCCTTTTTTCTTCCTTTTTTCTATCTTCTCTTCACTATCTGTAGGTGAAGGGGATGGTGAGAACCCTATTTTTGCGTTTTGAGTGTGTGTGCAAATGAACTAACCCGTTGAGTTCATCCTATCTCAAGGTTGTTGTGGGGTCATTAATCGAAAATTGGATCGCACCAATTCTGAACGGTTAGGAACTATGCCACCACTTATAAAGTGAGAAACAATCAAAAAATCTTTCTGTTTCCGACCATGGTGAAAGAAGAAATTAATGCTGTTTAAATTAACTCCTTCCTGGACGTAAATATCCATTACTGCAGAGAAAATAACTCCTTATGTTCTCTTCCAACCCTCCCCCTTCATTCCGACACTCTCCTCCAACTCCTACTCAGTTGAGCAGATATTCTTCTCCCAATTTGCTGCCCATTCAATCTGATACTCTTTGCTCACACCTCTTCCGCTGTCACAATCATGTTGGCATTCCTCTAACATTCAGCAAATGTTGGCATTCTCCTTTCAGAAAAAAATCTTGGGCTGGATTCTCCACCCCGCCACATTTCTGTCTCACCCCGCCGGCGGGATGCTCCGTTACATTGCCAGGTCAATGGGGTTTCCCATTGTGGGGCAGCCCCCGCCATCGGGAAACCCCCGGGCTGCCGGCAAAATGGAGCATCCCGCCAGCGGAGAATTCAGCCCCTTAGCTCTAAGCTTTTGCGCTCTTCCTCCACCAAAAGCACACTTCCCAGATTTTACGTTTACCTCTCCCCTTCATTCCTATCAATTTTTTCTCTCTTTAGTGTTCATCCATTTATCTCCACTTACATTGCCAACCATTTCTCCTTCATTTTCTCTCTTCTCTGTCTGATTCCATCTTTCATTGTCATCCACTCCCCTCTGACTGGTATATATTCTTCTCTCCTCCAAATTCCTTTCCTCCTTGAGCCATTCCCCCTTGTTATGCATTCTCTCCCCCTTGTCAACTATTGCCCACCTGCCATCCTCACATTAATCATTTCTCACCAACCCTTGTGAACCTATCCCCCTTCTTCTAACAATCAATACCCCCCTTCCTAATAATTTCCATCACCCTTTGCCAAATAATTTTCTTTTCTCTTGTCAAATGCTCCCCTCTTCCACCAAACATTCCTTCTGCTAGTTCCTACCTGAGTCCTATGTCTTATACAGACACTGTTCTTCCAAGCTGCTTGATCCCAGTACAGATAACCAGGATTGTTATCCATGTGTATAACACACAATGTTCTGGTTTTCCCAAGAATTACCACCTGCACCAAACACTAAAATGTTAGCCATTGTAAATTGGAGCAAGCTGACTGGAGGCCATTCTGCTGAATAAACTAGCAGCATCAGGAGGACTGGTACAAGGCAGAGGGATTGGCTTTGGGACCAGGGTAGAGGAGTGCAGGAAAACTCAGCCAGAGAGCAAAAGGTGACATTTCATGACTGCATAATGCCTAAAAGAGCTTTACAGCCAATTAAATACTTTTGAAGTGTATTCATTGTTGTACCGTTGCAAACATATGTACCACATTATTCATTTGTGTGATAGATAGGACATCTTTTTGGCTGGACATCCTGTTGGTGGAAAATAGTATTCACGTTGCTATTGCATTGTAGAAGTGTGAACAGCGAGTTTCACCTGTTGCTCAAATGTTCAAGATACCTTGCCCTTCCAGGGTAATAATCTGAGGTAGACTGGGCACCTTTTTGGGCTAGACGTGATAGCCTTAGGCCCGTTCATGTATTTGAGTGCCAGTGTGATGCTCGGTATGTTGGCAGTACATCCTAAAGACTGGCGGATTGTATCAAACAGCATGACCCTTCCGCTGTTCACTATGGGCAAGGTACAGATAGTACCTAAGCAACCTGTGACGTTGTCCAACATTAGATGTGATTCCACGATTGGACAATATTTGCTAAATAATCCTCAGTAATCGAAGAATTATGCTGAGAACCAATTTAAGATTGTCAGTCGGGCTCGCAGTATGGTGCGTTTGTGTGTACTGTAAGTTACATATATTAATACACCAGGTCCTTTTCTTTACAGACGGAAAGAACATGTACATACATTATGCTTGTTTCAGCTAAACAAAAAAGTAACAGCCATTTGCTGATTCATTCTCCAGGGCAATCCTTGACCAATCAGGGTCATGCAATGGTTTAAATTTCAAACAATACTTGGAAGTTAACTGCCAGTCACCACTGACTGGTGCATTTTCCATGGCAACACGTCTACCAATCAGAGTCTACTTGTCAACCAATCAGCACTCTCTTTCCATACAGTGTAAATTATTGCTTTCCCCTTATATTAGTATTCTTGTGAAGTGTCCTGATGAGCGCAAGACCAACAACTCTAACAGCTCTCTTTTTTCAGCGATATTCAAGTTCTGTACTACCAAATGACTAAATGTTCACATTGTTAGAAGGGAACTTAGACTTCACTCTCTGTTGAAAGTTTAATGGGGAATTAAACTTGAAAATACAGCAACTTCATGAAAATCGGCAGGAGATAATAATAATCTTTATTGTCACAAGTAGGCTTACATTAACACTGCAATGAAGTTACTATGAAAAGCCTCTAGTCGCCACATTCCGGCGCCTGTTCGGATACACAGAGGGAGAATTCAGAATGTCCAATTCTCCTCACAGCACATCTTTCGGGACTTGTGGGAGGAAACTGGAGCACCAGGAGGAAATCCACGCAGACATGGGGAGAACGTGCAGACTCCGCACAGACAGTGACGCAAGCCGGGAACCGAACCTGGGACCCTGCCGCTGTGAAGCAACAGTGCTAACCACTGTGCTACCATGCTGCCCCATGAGATGCAATGCAAGCTGTTGATTTCACAAAGCTAAAGGTGGAGTTTCAAAATTCATGGATTCATCTTCTTCACCTCAAGTTGCCGGCTGATTTGTGCGTTGCTCATATATCACTATTTTTATTCATAGAATTTACAGTGCGGAAGGAGGCCATTCGGCCCATCAAGTCTGCACAGGCTCTTGGAAAGAGAACCCTACCCAATCCCACACCTCCACCCTATCCCCATAACCCAGTAACCCCACTCAACCAACACTAAGAGCAATTTTGGACACTAAAGGCAATTGTGGACACCAAGGGCAATTTAGCATGGCCAATCCACCTAACCTGCACATCTTTGGACTGGGAGGAAAGCGGAGCACCCGGAGAAAACCCACGCACACAAGGGGAGAATGTGCAGACTCCGTTCTCCGTGCAGACACAAGTAGGCTTACATTGCATTGAAGTTACTGTTAAAAGCTCCTTGCCGCCATGTACCAGCGCCTGTTCGGGTGCACGGAGGGAGAATTCAAAATTCAGGGGCGAAATTCTCCGTTATCGGCGGAAACTCCGCCGATCGGCGCAAAAAACGGCGCAAATCCCACTTGCGTCACGTCATAAAAATGGGCCGATAGTTTGCGGCCCGAAATGGGCTAGCAGCGAGGTAACGGGATCCACGCTTGCGCAGTGGTTCACGCCGTGCAGCGTCATACGTCAACCCAACCTCCACCCCGGCACGGACCCCCTCCCCAACCTCCACCCCGGCACGGACCCCCTCCCCAACCTCCACCCCGGCACGGACCCCCTCCCCAACCTCCACCCCGGCACGGACCCCCTCCACAACCCCCAACCTCCACCCCGGCACGGACCCCCCCCCAACCTCCACCCCAGCACGGACCCCCCCCCCCAACCTCCACCCCGGCACGGACCCCATCCCCAACCCCCAACCTCCACCCCGGCACGGACCCCCTCCCCAACCCCCAACCTCCACCCCAGCACGGACCCCCCCCCAACCTCCACCCCGGCACGGACCCCCTCCACAACCCCCAACCTCCACCCCGGCACGGACCCCCTCCCCAAACTCCACCCCGGCACGGACCCCCTCCCCAACCTCCACCCCGGCACGGACCCCCTCCCCAACCTCCACCCCGGCACGGACCCCCTCCCCAACCCCCAACCTCCACCCCGGCACGGACCCCCCCCCAACCTCCACCCCAGCACGGACCCCCCCAACCTCCACCCCGGCACGGACCCCCTCCCCAACCCCCAACCTCCACCCCGGCACGGACCCCCTCCCCAATCCCCAACCTCCACCCCAGCACGGACCCCCCCCCAACCTCCACCCCGGCACGGACCCCCTCCACAACCCCCAACCTCCACCCCGGCACGGACCCCCTCCCCAAACTCCACCCCGGCACGGACCCCCTCCCCAACCTCCACCCCGGCACGGACCCCCTCCCCAACCTCCACCCCGGCACGGACCCCCTCCCCAACCCCCAACCTCCACCCCAGCACGGACCCCCCCCCCAACCTCCACCCCGGCACGGACCCCCTCCACAACCCCCAACCTCCACCCCGGCACGGACCCCCTCCCGGCACTCCCCCGGAGCCCAGCCTACTCTAACCACCCCCCCCCCCCCCCCCCCCCCCGCCGCACACACACACAAGCCGAGACACACCTCTCCTCAGGCAATCAGTCTGCGGCCACGCCATTTCCTGCCCAGAGCCAACCCCCCAGGCCGTCACTCACCTCCTCGCTGGTCGGCGTGAGCCTGGAGCACCGGGTCACGCCGATGAAAAGGAGGTTTGATTCACGTCGACGTGAACGGTCATCACGTCGACGGGACTTCGGCCCATCCGGAAGGGAGAATATCGGCAGGCCGAAAATTGGCTGCCTTGCGCAGACCCGTGACATTCTCCGCGGCAGCGGCGCCATTAACGCCCCGCCGACTTTTCTCCCTTCGGAGACTTCGGCGGGGGCGGGGGCGGGATTCACGGCGGCCAACGGCCATTCTCCGACCCGGCGGGGGGTCGGAGAATGACGCCCCAGAATTCAAAACTATTTTTATTGTAAATCCTAGGCCATTATCTGGTCTGCCCTAAGCATTTTCGCTCTTTGCTCCTGCACTCTCTTTAGAGTTCAACTCTTTAGTTTATATTGTCTTTCCATGTTCTTCATATCAAAATAAATCACTCCACATTGAACTTAATTTGCCACCTGCCCGACTATTCCACCAATTTGTTTGTCTATGTCCTTTCGAAGTTCTACACTGTCCTCTTCATAGTTCAAGATATTTCCAGTTTTGTATCATCTGCAAAATTTGAAATTGTTCCCTGTATGCCAAGGTACAGGTCAGTTAGATAGATTAGGAAAAGAAAGGTCCCAGCATTGAATCCTGAGGAACTCACTACGAAACTTCCCTCAGCCTGAACACAGGAAGATTCCACCTAATAATCCAATTGAGGCCTAACTAGTGATTTATAAAGAATAATCTCCTTGTTTCTTATCTGCCCCTATTCATAAAGCCACGGATTCAATATCCTTTTTCTAACTTCAGCCTTCCCAATTTGTCGTGTCATCTTCGAAGACTTGAGGAATTTCACAGTAACTTCATTGCAGTGTTAACGTAATTCCTACTTGTGACAATAATAAAGATTCTTATCAATATTAGAATGTGAACCCCTAGGTTTCTGCTTTGTAACCCCTTTAAATATGTACCAAGCAGTTTATATTCTGCAATGGTCAGCTATGAAATGCATTGAAATGGTCCATCTATTGTGTTCCAAATTTCTCTTATTCCTTTAGCTGCTGATCCATCTACTTTCGCTGACGAACATTTGCAACAAAAATCTAATCGCTTGTGAATTACGGGAAGTAAGATGCAATATATTTGTGGATTATGAAATTGGTACACCAACACATTATACCACCGGTCCACTTTATTTTCTTAAATGTAATTTGTCTGTTATTATTTTTACCACAAACACTTTTTTTACACAATTGCATAATGAAGTCTCACAAGATTCTTTCTCAGTGCATCCTGACATTGTATTGCAGTGCAGAGACTCAATTATAGAACAGTTTTGAAACTTCTGTTGTTGCTCAGAAAAGTACAGTAGTTTGCTCAATTCATCAATTTGACCTCCATGATGGCATCACAAGGGGAAATTAGCTCATGTTGGATAATTCCAAGCAAATAATAGGAATAAGTAGTAATATGATATGCTATGCCTATCATTTAAAGACAATAGCGCTAACAATAGATACACTTACAAAATATCTGTTCTTGTGGTACATCTAAACAGACATTTTAAAGCTTAAAGCATCTACGAAGGGGTCAAAAACATTGTGGAATCTAACACTGGCTGTTGGAGCTGTCAAAAATAAAACTCAATTGCCTTCCACCATTCTGGATCATGGCATACCACCACAACCAGTCCACAGAAGACGCCTTACCCTACACTCATCCCTGGAGCATCTCAACAACAAGAACTCCTACATCAGACTCCTAGGGTGAAATTCTCTGTTATCGGCGGAAAGTCCGCTGATGGGCGCAAAAAACGGCGCAAATCCGACTTGCGTCACGTCGGAAAAATGGGTCGAAAGTCTCCGGCCCGAAATGGGCTAGCAGCGACGTAACGGGATCCGCGCTTGCGCAGTGGTTCACGCCGTGCAGCGTCATACGCGCCGCACGGCGTGACGGCTCAAAAGGCCGCGCTGCTCCCCCCCACCCGACCGGAACACCCGACCGCAACACCTGACTGGATGGCTGGCCGCCGGTCAGCCCCGAGGTTCGAGTCACGGGATGTGGAGGCGCTCCTGGATGCGGTGGAGCAGAGGAGGGACGCCCTGTATCCCGGGCACGGCCGCAGAGTTGCCCCACGCCACAGCCGGCGTCTGTGGAGGGAAGTGGCAGAGGCCGTCACCGCTGCGGCGCTGACACCACGGACAGGCACCCACTGCCACAAGAAGGTGAACGACCTCGTCAGAGCAGGCAGGGTGAGCCTCCCTCATATCCCCCCCTCCCCATTTCCCCGTCCCCCATTTTCCCCCCTCCCCCATATCCCCCCTCCCCCATATCCCCCCTCCCCCATATCCGCCCTCCCCCATAAACCCCCTCCCCATATCCCCCTCCCCCATATCCCCCCTCCCCCATATCCCCCATAATCCCCCCTCCCCCATATCCCCCTTCCCCCATATCCCCCATATCCCCCCTCCCCATATCCCCCCTCCCCATATCCCCCATATCCCCCCTCCCCCATATCCCCCCTCCGCCATATCCCCCCTCCCCCATATCCCCCCCTCCCCCATATCCCCCATATCCCCCCTCCCCATATCCCCCCTCCCCCATATCCCGCTCTCCCCCATATCCCCCTCCCCATAACCCACCTCCCACATATCCCCCTCCCTCATTTCCCCCCTCCCCCATATCCCCCATATCCCCCTCCCCATATTCCCCTCCCCCATATCCCCCATTTCCTCCCCTCCCCCATATCCCCACATCCCCCCTCCCCAATATCCCCCTTCCCCATATCCCCCCTCCCCATATCCCCCCTCCCCCATATCCCCCCTCCCCCATTTCCCCCCCTCCCCCATATCCCCCATATCCCCCCTCCCCATATCACCCATATCCCCCGCTCCCCCATATCCCCCCTCCCCCATATCCCCCCTCCCCATATCCCCCCTCCCCCATATCCCCCCTCCTCCATATCCACCCTCCCCCATATCCCCCCTCCCTCATATCCCCCTCCCCCATATCCCCCATATCCCCCCTCCCCATATCCCCCCTCCCCCATATCCGCCCTCCCCCATAACCCCCTCCCCATATCCCCCCTCCCCCATATCCCCCCTCCACCATATCCCCCATAATCCCCCCTCCCCATATCCCCCCTCCCCCATATCCCCCCTCCCTCATATCCCCCCTCCCCCATATCCCCCATATCCCCCCTCCCCCATATCCCCTTCCCAATATCCCCCCTCCCCCATATCCCCCCTCCCCCATATCCCCCATATCCCCCCTCCCCCATATCCCCCTTCCCAATATCCCCCCTCCCCCATATCCCCCCTCCCCCATATCCCCCCTCCCCCATATCCCCCCCATATCCCCCCTCCCCCATATCCCCCATACCCCCCTCCCCATATCCCCCCTCCCCCATATCCCCCTCTCCCCCATATCCCCCTCCCCATAACCCCCCTCCCACATATCCCCCTCCCTCATTTCCCCCCTCCCCCATATCCCCCATATCCTCCCCTCCCCCATATCCCCACATCCCCCCTCCCCAATATTCCCCCCTCCCCATATCCCCCTCCCCATATCCCCCCTCCCCCATATCCCACTCCCCCATTTCCCCCTCCCCCATATCCCCCCTCCCCATATCCCCCGCTCCCCCATATCCCCCCTCCCCATATCCCCCATCCCCCATATCCCCCCTCCCCCATATCCCCCTCCGGCATATCCCCCCCTCCTCCATATCCCCCCTCCCCCATATCCCCCCTCCCCATATCACCCACTCTCCCATATCCCCTCACCCATATCCCCCCTCCCCCATATCCCCCCTCCTCCATTCCCCCCTCCCCATATCCCCCCTCCCCCATATCCCCCCTCCCTATATCCCCCATATCCCCATATGCCCCCTCCCCATATCCCCCATATCCCCCCTCCCCAATATCCCCCCTCCCCCATATCCCCCTCCCCATCCCCCTCCCCATATCCCCCCTCCCCATATCCCCCATATCACCCCTCCCCCATATCCCCCTCCCCCATATCCCCCCTCCCCATATCCCCCCTCCCCCATATCCCCCTCCCCCATATATCCCCTCCCCCATATCCCCCCTCACCCATATCCCCCCTCCCCATATCCCCCCTCCCCCATAACCCCCATATCCCCCTCCCCCATATCCCCCATAATCCCCCTTCCCCCATTTCCCCCATATCCACCCCTCCCCATATCCCCCATAATCCCCCATATCCCCCATAATCCCCCCTCCCCATATCGCCCATATCTCCCCTCCCCATATCCCCCCTCCCCCATATCCCCCATATCCCCCATATCCCCCCTCCCCATATCACCCATATCCCCCGCTCCCCCATATCCCCCCTCCCCCATATCCCCCATCCCCCATATCCCCCCTCCCCCATATCCCCATCCCCCATATCCCCCCTCCCCCATATCCCCATCCCCCATATACCCCCTCCTCCATATCCCCCCTCCCCATATCCCCCCTCCCCCATATCACCCACTCCCCCATATCCCCTCACCCATATCCCCCCTCCCCCATATCCCCCTCCCCATTCCCCCCTCCCCATATCCCCCATATCCCCCCTCCCCATATCTCCCCTCCCTATATCCCCCCTCCCCCATATCCCCATATCCCCCCTCCCCATATCCCCCATATCCCCCCTCCCCCATATCTCCCCTCCCCATATCCCCCTCCCCATATCCCCGCTCCCCCATATCCCCCCTCCCCCATATCCCCCACCCCATATCCCCCCTCCCCATATCCCCCCTCCCCCATATCCCCCCTCCCCCATATCCCCCTCCCCCATACCTCCCCTCCCCATATCCCCCCTCCCCCATATCCCCCCTCCCCATATCCCCCCTCCCCCATATCCCCCATATCCCCCCTCCCCCATATCCCCATAATCCCCCCCTCCCCCATATCCCCCATAGCCACCCCTACCCCATATCCCCCATAATCCCCCCTCCCCCATATCCCCCATAATCCCCCTCCCCATATCCCCCATATCCCCCCTCCCCATATCCCCCTCCCCATATCCCCCATATCCCCCCTCCCCCATATCCCCCATAATCCCCCTCCCCATATTCCCCATATTCACCCCTCCCCCATATCCCCCATAATCCCCCCTCCCCCATATCCCCCATAATCCCCCCTCCCCATATTCCCCATATCCCCCCTCCCCATATCCCCCCTCCCCCATATCCCCCATATCCCCCTTATCCCCCCTCCCTGTATCACCCATATCCCCCGCTCCCCCATATCCCCCCTCCCCATATCCCCCATCCCCCATATCCCCCCTCCCCCATATCCCCCTCCCCCATATCCCCCCTCCTCCATATCCCCCCTCCCCCATATCCCCCCTCCCCCATATCCCCCCTCCCCATATCCCCCCTCCCTATATCCCCCATATCCCCCCTCCCCCATATCCCCCCTCCCCCATATCCCCCCTCCCCCATTCCCTCCCTCCCCCATATCCCCCCTCCCCCATATCCCCCTCCCCCATATCCCCCCTCCCCCATATCCCCCCTCCCCCATATCCCCCCTCCCCATATCCCCCCTCCCCCATTCCCTCCCTCCCCCATATCCCCCCTCCCCCATATCCCCCTCCCCATATCCCCCCTCCCCATATCCCCCCTCCCCCATATCCCCCCTCCCCCATATCCCCCTCCCCATATATCCCCTCCCCCATAGCCCCCCTCCCCATATCCCCCTCCCCATATCCCCCCTCCCCCATATCCCCCATATCCCACTCCCCAATTTCCCCCATAATCACCCCCTCCCCCATATCCCCCATAGCCACCCCTACCCCATATCCCCCATAATCCCCCCTCCCCCATATCCCCCATATCCCCCATAATCCCCCCTCCCCATATCCCCCATATCCCCCCTCCCCATATCCCCCTCCCCCATATCCCCCATAATCACCCCCTTCCCCATATCCCCCATATCCACCCCTCCCCCATATCCCCCATAATCCCCCCTCCCCCATATCCCCCATAATCCCCATATCCCCCATATCCCCCCTCCCCATATCCCCCCCTCCCCATATCCCCCATATTCCCCTCCCCATATCACCCATATCCCCCGCTCCCCCATATCCCCCCCTCCCACATATCCCCCATCCCCCATATCCCCCTCCCCATATCCCCCTCCCCATACCCCCCTCCTCCATATCCCCCCTCCCCCATATCCCCCTCCCCCATATCACCCACTCCCCCATATCCCCTCACCTATATCCCCCCTCCCCCATATCCCCCATTCCCCCCTCCCCATATCCCCCATATCCCCCTCCCCCATATCCCCCCTCCCTATATCCCCCTTCCACCAATATCCCCATATCCCCCCTCCCCCATATCCCCCATAGCCACCCCTACCCCATATCCCCCATAATCCCCCCTCCCCCATATCCCCCATATCCCCCATAATCCCCCCTCCCCATATCCCCCATATCCCCCCTCCCCATATCCCCCTCCCCCATATCCCCCATATCCCCCATAATCACCCCCTCCCCCATATCCCCCATATCCACCCCTCCCCCATATCCCCCATAATCCCCCCTCCCCCATATCCCCCATAATCCCCCCTCCCCATATCCCCCATATCCCCCCTCCCCATATCCCCCCCTCCCCCATATCCCCCATATCCCCCTCCCCATATCACCCATATCCCCCGCTCCCCCATATCCCCCCTCCCACATATCCCCCATCCCCCATATCCCCCTCCCCCATATCCCCCTCCCCATACCCCCCCTCCTCCATATCCCCCCTCCCCCATATCCCCCCTCCCCCATATCACCCACTCCCCCATATCCCCTCACCTATATCCCCCCTCCCCATATCCCCCATTCCCCCCTCCCCATATCCCCCATATCCCCCTCCCCCATATCCCCCCTCCCTATATCCCCCTTCCACCAATATCCCCATATCCCCCTCCCCATATCCCCCCTCCCCATATCCCCCCTCCCCCATTCCCCCCTCCCCCATATCCCCCCTCCCCATATCCCCCTCCCCATATCCCCCTCCCCCATATCCCCCTCCCCATATCCCCCCTCCCCCATATCCCCCCTCCCCCATATCCCCCTCCCCCATATCTCCCCTCCCCCATATCCCCCCTCCCCATATCCACCCTCCCCATATCCCCCCTCCCCCATATCCCCCATATCCCCCCTCCCCCATAGCCCCCATAATCCCCCCTCCCCCATATCCACCCCTCCCCCATATCCCCCATAATCCCCCCTCCCCCATATCCCCCATAATCCCCCCTCCCCATATCCCCCCTCCCCATATCCCCCTCCCCCATATCCCCCTCCCCCATATCCCCCTCCCCCATATCCCCCTCTCCCCCATATCTCCCTCCCCTATATCCCCCCTCCCACATATCCCCCCTCCCCCATTTCCCCCCTCCCCCATATCCCCATATCCCCCTCCCCATATCCCCCCTCCCCCATATCCTCCCCTCCCCCATATCCCCCCTCCCCCATATCCCCCCTCCCCATATCCCCCCTCCCCCATATCCCCACTCCCCCATTTCCCCCCCTCCCCCATATCCCCCATATCCCCCCTCCCCATATCACCCATATCCCCCGCTCCCCCATATCCCCCCTCCCCCATATCCCCCCTCCCCCATACCCCCCTCCCCCATATCCCCCTCCTCCATATCCCCCATCCCCCATATCCCCCTCCCTCATATCCCCCCTCCCCCATATCCACCCTCCCCCATATCCCCCCTCCCCCATATCACCCACTCCCCCATATCCCCTCACCCATATCCCCCTCCCCCATATCCCCCCTCCCCATATCCCCCATATCCCCCCTCCCCATATCCCCCCTCCCCCATATCCCCCCTCCCCCATATCCCCCCTCCCCCATATCCCCCATATCCCCCCTCCCCCATATCCCCCTCCCCCATATCCCCCTCCCCCATTTCCCCCCTCCCCCATTTCCCCCCTCCCCCATTTCCCCCCTCCCCCATTTCCCCCCATTTCCCCCCTCCCCCATTTCCCCCCTCCCCCATATCCCCCCTCCCCCATATCCCCCCTCCCCCACATCCCCACTTCCCCATACCCCCCTCCCCATATCCCCCATATCCCCCCTCCCCCATATCCCCATAATCCCCCCTCCCCCATATCCCCCATATCCACCCCTCCCCCATATCCCCCCTCCCCCATATCCCCCCCTCCCCCATATCCCCAAGTGAATCCAGCCCTAACCTTAACCTCTGCAATGCACGCGCAACCGATGGTGTGCATTCATATACCTGCCTAACAGTGTTGCCTTTTACCCCTGCCACCCACCCCCCCCCCCACAGGATAAGCGCGCACACAACAACAGGGAGCATGTGAGGACTGGAGGAGGCCCCGCTGATGAGAGGCCACTGACCGAACACGAGTAAAGGGCCCTGGAACTGGCTGGCGGACCTGAGGACCGGGAGGTTGCTGATGCAGAGGTCGGGGGCGTAGTAGCAAGTGAGCCACCGACAGCCCGTCCCCATATCCCCCCTCCTCTATATCCCCCTCCCCCATATCACCTGATCACTGCCTGATGTCTAACCATGCATGCTTCATTGTGTATCGCAGGACCAAACGTCCAGGCACCCATCCCCGCAGATGCAGACCGCCCGCAGGATGCCCCTCGGAGGCCACGGGAGACGGAGAGACCCAGACCCTCCAGCATGCGACGCCCGCAGGATGCCCCTCGCACACCACGGGAGACGGAGAGACCTGGAGCAACAGGGAGACGACACCCCCGTCACGTGCGGGAGCGACCACCCAGCGACGAGGGGGGCAGCCACAGGCCCCCGTCACATCCGAGCCAGGACACCACTACCCAGGACACCACTACCCAGGACACCACTACCCGGGACAGCACTGCCCAGGACACCCCTACCCGGGACACCACTACCCGGGACACCACTATCCGGGACAGCACTGCCCAGGACACCCCTACCCGGGACAAGCGAACATCTGCCGCCCAGATGGATCCCGGGTTCCTGGAGTTACCACACCCACACATAGATCCGATGCAACCACCGACCCGGAGACGAGCGAAGAGGGTGACGGGCGGATTGCGGCGGCTGCAGTTGCAGGTGGAGGAGTCCACCCGCGTCCAGGAGCTGGGAGTGGTGCCGGTCATGCGTGCCACCCAAGCTGACACCGCACGGGTGGCGTCCGCGGTGGAGGCAATGGGTGCGACGGTGTCAGACATGGGGAACGGTTTGCGAGGCCTACGCTTTCCGTGCAAACGGCGTCTTTGGCCCAGGAAATGGCTGCCCTCTCACAGGAGGCCATGAGCCAGTGTCAGCGCCAGATGGCAGAGGCGCTCAACGCCATAGCCCAGTCTCTGCAGGCCATGGCCCAGTCTCTGCAGGCCATGGCCCAGTCTCAGCAGGCCATGGCCCAGTCTCAGCAGGCCATCGCTGAGGGCATCGGCGCCAGTGGCCATGTGCGAGCCGGCGTCGCACTGTCACAGACAGGGTTTGCCAACTCCCTGAGCTCCAGGGCTGCAAACCTGCAGACCCCTGTCGAT